>NW_022111316.1:5510642-5512887 GCF_000313985.2 Echinops telfairi | reverse complement strand
GGAGGGTAGAGGGAGAGTGGGTTGGAAAGAGGGAACCGATTACAAGGAACTATATGTGACCTCCTCCCTGAGGGACAGACAACAGAAAAGTGGGTGAAGGGAGATGTTGGAAGGGCAAGATATGACAAAATAATAATTTATAAATTATCAAGGGCTCATGAGAGAGGGGGGAGCAGGGAGGGAGTGGAAAAAATGAGGATCAAATGCCGGGGGCTTGGGTGGAGAGGAAATGTTTTGAGAACAATGAGGGCAATGAATGTACAAATGTGCTTTACACAATTGATGTATGTATGGATTGTGATAAGAGTCGTATGAACCCCTAATGAAATGATTTAAAAAAAAGAGAATAGAAATTGCTCTCCATAAAGAGAGAGAACTAAGGGCCTTACAGGTCCAATTGATTTATTTACATATTCTAAGCCCATGCCTATCTCCTCTAACTCCATGCTGTCATCCAAATGCTGTCTTCCATGCAGTCACCACCGGCCCTTTGCACATTCCCTACTTTCTACTTGGAAAACTCTTCCTCCTTTTTGTTGACCAGTTAGCCTTACTCATCCTTCTCACTCAAGTCAGGCACTAAGTTCTGAGAGAAGTCTTCCCATACTTACCTGGTCAAGCTAATGCCCCCTTATAAGCTCTTACAATATGTGTACCTTAAGGATACCACTTATCTCTGTCTGTCCCACCCTAGTCTGGCAACCTCATGATGACGGTCAATGTGTGTATTGTTTTCATCATTTTATCTCTAGAGCCAATCCATTGCTCTTATAAAATTGATGTTCAGTTATCATGTTAGCAGGTAATCAGTTCAAAGAAAGATAAGCCTTAGAATGTTAAATCAATTTTATGTTGTAAAATTACTAAATAAAACTAAAATGAGGAACTGCGAAGAATATGTACTTGGCTCAGTAGACCTCACAGCCAATGACTGGTGTAATGAAAACTGGGCTCCATAAAGGTTCATCTTGTAGCCACACAAAGGAAGATTGGCAGAGGAGGGCGACCAACTACATGATTACCACAACAACCCAGTTGAGAGCTCATGTGAACTTGAGTTCTGCTAGAGACACCAAATATGAAACATAAAGGAACAGAAGAATATACACGGTGGAGTCTGGGTCCTCAGAACCATGTAAGTAATGAAATACAGGGAACAGCCTAAAGACCCGGGTTTGTATTGTAGGTGATAACAGATTGCTCACTTAGAAAGGATGTGGTGAAACCCATATAAAATTATACACTAAGTACAAAAAAACCCAAATATGCCTTGCTTACTGGGTACACTAGCCCTCCTAAAAGGTATAAATTTGAAAAGAGGTTTTAATTCAAAGGAAGGTGCAGCCAGACCTAGAAGAAGAAGCTGTGATGTGGTGGAAATGTGTTGACTAAATATTAGGAAGTAAGCACAAGTGTGCCTATGCTTACCTTGTTTTCTGGGTAATCTTACACTTATGGCAACAGACTCTCTCAATCAATGGCATCAGGAACATCACTGCCCCATTCAAAGATAGCAGCCAGGTACTCTACTTTGAATGTTTTTTGTTTTGCACAATCCCGGAAAAAAATCCAATCTCTTGAATCTGTTTTCTAAAACACCTTTTCCCTGTCTCCCATGCCAGAGCTCTGACTAGTAATTTCTCCCATCCGGTTATCATTCTGGCACACCTACATTTTACATATCTGGGTGTATTCCAATTTCATTGCATAAGCCATGGCTGAACTGGTTGGAACCTGTATAATGACCTGTTTAGTCGCAGCTGCCTGGGTCACTCCCTATCCCATGCCCTGAACACTCCCTCAGGGATTGCTTATGATTCAGCTAGAAAGAAGGTCTCAAAGAAGTCAAACCCCTCCAATGTTTCTTCTTCAAACCCCCTGAATCCCTGCTAGGAAAACCAACCATTTTCAGTAAATTAAATCACTTTCAATTTTAACAAAGTCCTTTCCAAAGCTTTTTCTTTTTCTTTTTTTCTTTTCTTTCAATTGTATTAAGCATTTTGTGTGTGTGGTAATATATCTTTTTTGAATCGTTCTATTAGGGGCTCATATGGCTCTTATCACAACCCATACATACATCAATTGTGTAAAGCACATTTGTACATTCATTGCCTTCGTCGTTCTCAAAACATTTGCTCTCCACTTAAGCTCCTGGCATCAGATCCTCATTTTTCCACTCCCTCCCTGCTCCCCCCTCCCTCATGAGCCCTTGATAATTTATTAATTATCATTTTGTCATATCTTG
>NW_022111316.1:5507561-5509535 GCF_000313985.2 Echinops telfairi | reverse complement strand
TCCTCCTGTCCCACTATCATGCTCAGTCCCCACCAGGATTTCAGCATTTCCTCTTTGTTACATTTCCCATAATCATGCCCTCCCAGGCCTCCCAAACCCACCTCACCACCAATTTGGATCACTAGTTGTTCCCTTCTCCCTGGGTTGGTTAACACCTTTTCCCTTCCCCCCACCTCTCCCTCTCCTATGTCTCCCCGGAACTGTCGGTCCCGTTGTTTTCTCCTCCAGATTGTTCATCCAGCCTATCTTATTTAGACAGACCTGTGGAGATAATAACATGCACAAAAACAAGACAGAGAAAAACCAAGCAACAATGTACAACAAGACAGCAACAACAACAACAACAAACCACTGACAAAGAACAAATTAAAACACAACAAGAAAGAAAAGCTTGTAGCTAGTTCAAGGATCGCTGGCCTTTAGGAGTGTTTTCCAGTCCAGTCTGTTGGGGCACCACGTCCTGGCCCCAAAGTCCACCTTCTGCATTCCCTGGGGACCTTGCTGCTCCATTTCCTTGCTGTTCTGCTGCACTCACCCAGTGCTTTGCTTCAGTGTGGCGGGATCAGATCGGATGCAATTCCCACACCATGTCTCTGGTGTTTTCCCCCCTCAGGGCCATGGGTCAGTGAGGGGCATCATGTCTCATAGTCGGGCTGGCCATGTGGTCCTCTCTGTGGACTGGCTGCTCTAATTGGCGTTATTGTCCTCAAGGCCTGGTGGGCCAGGATGTGCTCCAGTCGGGAGAGAAATTTCTATGGAAGACTTTACACAAACTCTATACTCTGCCCCAGGACTCTGGTGGCTTAGTGGGTTATGCATTATGTTGCTAACTGCAAGCCAGTAATTCAAAACCAGTAGCTGTTACTCAGGAGAAAGATGACTCTTTCTACACCATAAAGATATACAGACTTGGAAACCCACTCTTGTCTTGTAGGGTCATTATGATTCAGGATTGATGGAACGGCAGCAGCTTTTGGTATACTCTGCCCAAACCAGACTACTAGTGGTTCTCCAAACATGCCTGTTATGAGTTGAATTGTGCCATGTCTCCCAATTATATATTGGAATCATAACTTCTGTAACTCTATTTATGCCCCTTTCCAATAAAGGGAGGGGGCGCTTAGTTTTACTTTATGAGGTCCTACCAGAGCAGGAAAGGTCCTAACAGAACCATTTCAGAATAGATGAGGTCCACCCAAGGAGACAACAGATTCCATGATAAGACTGCCCCCAAACAAAAACTCACCAAGGATTGTTGGTAGCTACCAGGACCCAGGAGAAGGAATCACAGAAAGAACTGGACTTTGAGCTCCCAGAAATGTGAAGAAATCAATCTCTGTTCTTCAGCCAAACCAAACCAGTTGCCATGGAGCCAATTCTGACACACAGTAACTATGTGTCAGAGTGGAATTTTGCTCCACAGGGTTTTCAATAGCTGATACTTTTCTGCAAGTGAAGTACCAGACCTTTTTCCCAAAGAGTTTCTGCATGGATTCAGACAGCAGAGAGCATTAACTGTCTGTACCTGTCAGATTTACATTGGGTCAAGTAAGATAAAAAAAAAGAAGAAGATGATGAATGATATAAGCAAATGGTATACACTGGGTGCTGCCCTAAATACTACACATATTTGCACATTTCATCTTGGTAACAATCCTCTGAGATAGACTTATCACCACTTAATCAATGAAGAAATGGATGCAAAGAGGGGTTAAGTACAATTTCCAAGGTTACACAGCTCATAGGAGGTGGAGAAAGTAGCTATGAACATTTCTTAAATCACTTGTATCTCCTCTGAATCGTTTGTTGTGGTTGCACATGGCTTTGCATATACACAATGAGAACCTCCCATAAATGGTGACCAAGTGAAATGCAAGTTCAAGTCATCCACCTTGTGTGTCTTTGAAACATTTCCTTGTTGAATGTGAGGGTGGGCAGCCCTCTTCAATCAAATGTACATGCAATTTTTGTCTA
>NW_022111316.1:5505009-5506623 GCF_000313985.2 Echinops telfairi | reverse complement strand
CCACAAAGAATTATAGCCTTAGGAACTCACAGGGGCAGCTCAATTCTGTCCTGTGGGGTGACTGTGAATTGGCATCAAATTGATAGCAGTGAGGTTGAGGTCTCCATTAGAATGTATCTGTCTGGGAGCAGGGCTCCTGCTTCTCTTTTTCCATAAGTTCTTGCACATTGTAGGTGCTCGAGAAACGTTACCAAATGAATGAACATATGCACGAGAAGATAATTTCTTCTGTTTTGAGTTAATGATTGATTTTTCATAAAGGTTCCCAGTTGTTATGGGTTCTTCAGGGGCATGCTCCATAGGGTTCTCAATGGCTGATTTTGGGGGGAGGTGGGTGTAGGAGTGGCGAGAAGTAGATGGTCAGGCCTTTCTTGGAGTGGACCCGAACCGTTAACCTTTTGCTTAGTAGCCAAGTGTATTAACTATTGGTAGGAGGTATTCCTGTAATCAGACAAACCCAAAACTCAAATTCAGTACCATCGAGTGAGTACCAGTATGTGGGGAGACAGAGAGAGGATTCTCCACAAATCATCACAGGTCCGGTAGGTGCAATAGTACAGCGATAAGTAAAGATTATAGTAACGTTATAGAGAGCATGAAAGATAGAGGAGAGGTTGGAGTAAATGGAGTCAGACACAATTCATGGTAGCATGCTCACCTCAGCCCCGCTTGGTGGTCCTCATGCGAGGAGCCCCGGCAGGAGTGCAGGAGATAGCCTCGGGGACCGAGAACTGGGGAGAGCTCCCAGCCCCCCGGGAGCTTTTCCTTTATTGCTATCCAAGCATTGTATCTCCTTAGGGGAACATGATTACAGGTAACCACACATCAAAGGAAGGTTCAGTACAACAGGCATACACATTGTAGGAAGGGGATCTATGACAGGCATAAGCGTAACAGGAAGGGGATGAGCTAGAGGTGTGCCTATAGGAATGCGAAGGTCTAGGGGTATACATGTGACAAGATGGGTGGACCCTAGATTCATGATGACAGCCTAACCTTGGTCATCCCTGGGCGGGTTGGACCTCTGGTGTCTCCTACAAGGAAACAGACAACTACTATCCTTATCAGAAGGGAGTGGGCCCTACTTGTTGTTGGGTAAACAGTGGTGTCTGCTTGCTCTAGATGGCTGCTAGCTCTTAGGGAGAATGACCCCTAATCTATTCCTGATGACCTCCAAGTGTATAGTCATTTGCAAGCAGCTAAGTCTGGCATATATTTGGGGGAGTCAACTTGGGAGAAATCAATCTGCTTCCCATATCAGTAGGTAAGTTCCAACGGCTGATCTATCTTTACTTATTTTTTTATTTAAATCATTTTATGGAGGGCTTGTACAATGCTTATCACAATTCATACATCCATCTATTGTGTCAAGCACATTTGCACATTTCTTGCCATCCTCATTCTCAAAACATCTGCTTTCCACTTGAGCCCCTGGCATCAGCTCCTCATTTTTCCCCTCCCTCCCCACTTCCCCCTCTCTCATGAACCCTTGATAATTTACAAGTCTTTATTATTTTGTCATATCTTACAGTGTCCAATGTGTCCCTTCAGCCACGTTTCTGTTGACCGACCTCCAGAGAGAAGGTTATATGTAGATCCTTGTAATCAGTTCCC
>NW_022111316.1:5502567-5503631 GCF_000313985.2 Echinops telfairi | reverse complement strand
TTTCCTAGCTCTGGTATGACTAGTTTCCCAGGAAGTTGCCCTGGTGACTGAGTGCTAACTGCAAGGTCAGTAGCTTAATCCCATCATCTGCTCCATGAGAGAGAGATGTTGTGGTCTGATTCTGTAAAGATGGTAGTTTTTGAAAACATGACGCACTTCTACTCTGTCTGATACGGTCCTTATGAGTTAGAATCGACTTGATGACAATGGCTTTGATTGGGGCTTAGTTTAGTTCCCCAGGAGCTGTGAGTGGTTGTATGCGTTGTCCTTCACTGGGGATTTAATGAGCACACAATCCAACAAACTTGTTTTGTGCAAATTTTAGAGTCAAGGAGTTAATGCATAATGGAAGAATTTCAGAGAACAGGGATAAGCCAATTTCTCTGACGATTTGCGTGGGGCGCAGGCATAAGACAGAACTTGAGACCACTTGCAAGTTTGACAAGCAAGGACTTTACTTTGAGGACTAAGGGGTGTCTACATCAAGCCAGGGTGCTTTCAGTCACTTCATATGCATATGAAAGCTCGACTTTGAATAAGGAAGATCACAGAAAAATCACTGCATTTTGAAATGTGGTGTTGGTGAAGCATCAACAAACTCATCTGTCTTGGAAGAAGTACAGGCAGGATGCTGCTTGGAGGCAGGCCTGGAGAGGCTTTTTGTCACATACTTTCGACCTTTGGACGTGTTAGCAGGAGAAACCAGGCTCTGGAGAAGGACATCATGCTTGGTAAAGTAGAGGGGTAGCGAAGGAGAGGAAAACCCTTGACAAGATGGACTAACACCACAGTTACCACAACAGGCTCAAACTTAAGCACACGTATGAAGATGGTGGAAGACTGTGAGGCATTTCATTCTGCTGTACATAGGGTTGCGATGAGTGGGAACCAACTCAAGGGGACCTAACAGCAACAACAACAACAACCACCACCACCAACAACAAGGGTTAGGCATATTCCCTTGTGCTTTTCCTCCCTGCAGCTAAGGTTAACTTTAACGGTGTCTTTATGGATAAGAGCCCTGGTGCCACAGTCAGTCCAGCAGTTCAATACCACCAGCTGCT
>NW_022111316.1:5481685-5482950 GCF_000313985.2 Echinops telfairi | reverse complement strand
TAGTTCTTGAATAGTTCCTCTCCTTACTATTATGGTATTATGGTCTTAGTTTTATCTCATTAACCTTGTTAGACCTGCATATATTCATTTCTGTAATTAGGACCGTTCAATGCATGAAATCCAAGAGAGATAAACCCGGCAGAAATAGTAATGGGAGTAATGATTACCTGAGGGTACAGGAAGTGGGGAGGAGAGGGAACCAGTAGAAATGATGTCTGTAGAACCTCACTCAAGGGGAAGGAATAACAGAATTTTAGGTGAATGGATACAGTGGATTGTGTAACAGAAGGCAATATGTAATAATAATAATAATAATAATATAACAAAGAGGAAGGGGATAAAGGTGAGCTGATATCAAAGAGTTCAAGAAGAAAGAAAATGTGTTTTTTTTCTTCTTTTATTTCCCTCCCCCCCTCCTAAAGAAAATGTTTTCAGAAAGATGGTCATAGCAGTTGTACAATTATGCTTGATATAATTGAATTGTAGATTGTTATAATATCTGTAAGAGCTCTCAATAAAATGACAAAAAATAATAGTCAAATAAATAAATTGCTCCAGCAAGTTAGTGACTGAGTTTCCACAGAGGTCTCATCTCTTATCATAAGAACAGTTCTCCACACTGGTTCCAGGTTAGAATCACCTGGGGAAATTTTATAACTATGAAGATTAATTAAATCAGAAGCTCCAGAGATGGAGCCTAGACTTAGGTGATTTTTAAAAGCTTCACACATGACTGGAGAAGCACTCCTTAAAGCCTGTAGTATTTAGTACTATACTATTAATTCTTCCATTTACCAGTATATAGGACCTAGACTTAAATAGTCAATCCATTTGAACATGCCTCTAGTGTAAAGCAAACAAGCAAGCAACCCTAAATCAGTTGCCACTCAAATTCCAACCCTGGGTGACCCTACGTGCTACAGATTAGAACTACTCCATAGGGTTTTAAAGGCTGTGACCTTTCAGAAGCAGATGGCTAGTTCATCATTTTTTCATTTTTGTAATATTTGTTATTAGCTCCCGATTACTCCCAACCACCCCTGCCATAACCCAAAGGAGCTATTAATTTAATTGTTGTCTCTATCCTAGATTTCATATAAGAAAAATCACTAAAACCACAAAACCACTCAAAAAACCGACAATAAAATAAAACACAGGAAAACTTTAATACAAGAGAAAGCAAAAGGGAATAGAAACTAGAATAAATTAAAATTTGGCCTAAAGGGAAAACAAATTATATGTTAAATTTTAGCCTAACCAAATCT
>NW_022111316.1:5478036-5479785 GCF_000313985.2 Echinops telfairi | reverse complement strand
TTTTTTGGTTTTTAATTGGGTCTGCATTATGACAAACTCCATGCAAAACCTTCCTCAGTTGTTCTGATCAAAGTCGAATGTCTCTGTGCTCCAGCAGCGCATGCATGGCCGGCTGCTTGCCCTGGCATGGGTGTCACTCTGTTATATAATGTATTTAGTTTTTTAAATGACTGTCTCCACACTGGATGCCATGCCTCTTGAAGGAAGGGTCAGGTATATTTCTAATTGTACCCGCAGCACAGTCTGGGGGGAATTAATATTTTATTCTGCAAATACTTATGGAATTTTAGTGTCAGCTGGGTTTTCATTCATAGTGGAACCCATATGTCCTACAATCCATATAATGAGATGTAGTCAATGCCCTTTAAGAACTCATGGTTTGAAACACTTATTGATTTTGGTTTGTTAATAAATGAAGGATATAATGAGTGTTGTATGGTTGAAGATAGATCTCCAGGGACTGGACTTGTGTCTAAATATTAGGGCTAATGGTCTCAATTACCAGAGTCCCTGTGTAGTACATACTCATAGTGACCCTATAGGACAGAGTAGAACTGCCCCATGTGGGTTTCTGAGACTGTAACTCTTCATGGGAGTTGACAGCAGTGAGTTTGGCTTTAGTAGGTAGTACAAATGAATAATCTATTCAACTGCTGACTGAAAGATTGGATGTTAAAGACCCCGCAGAGTCTGCCTCAGAAGAAAAGCCTAGAGATCTAGCTTAGAAAACTCAGCCAAAAGAAATCCTACTCTAACACTCAAGGAATTGGAGTCAATGAAACTAGTGGCAATTATCATTAGTGAACTACATACCATATGATGCTAATGGGTTAGCTATTTTACATATTAGTTTTTTTCAGTTCTCCTAGAATAATTACACGAGGAAAATTATTGCCCCACTTTTACAGACAAGGGACCTTTGGTTCAGTGAATTATGGTAACTTGCTCTTAAGTTTCAGACATTGGCAATTAGTTGGTCAAGACGTGTCAGGCAGTAGCTGACACCAATCTAAAAGACACCAATCTAACACTTCTGGAACTTTTCTTGAGGCCACTGCCTGGGTTTAGATAATTAAGTACCTGAGAAATAGTGAGAAGGAAGGAAACGAGGATTGTAACAGTCCAGCCACTTCCAAAATTCCACAGTAATAGCCAAGCCAAGGCTTCCAAAATCAAGATCTGGATCAGGTGAAGGGAGAAGAAGCCCAAGTTGGCCTTGAACATGTTCTTAGCCTCTAAGGACCTCCGAAGTTCTTGGAAATCTTCTACCAGCTGTGACTGTGAAGTAAACATGTAGGGAAAGAGTCAGTTTCTTCAGGGAAAAAGGAACACAAGAGAACAGAGTAGTAATAAAAAAGCCACCGCTCGTGGAGTTCTTTCAAGCTGCTAGACACTATCCTAAGTGTTTTAGATAAATGTTTTAGTTACGCTTTTTAAAAGTAGTAGGTTGGTACTATTATTTTGAAATTAAAGGAACATATATGTCTCATATATCAGAGATTTTACATGGAGAAATATCACTAACTAAATCTGAGGTGTTCATTTCCAAAATGCTTGAACCAATTTGGACCAATTGGCCAGAATTTAAAACCCCAAGCAATGACTAGACAAACAAAACTTTGGATTATGATTTTTGGGGGTGGAGTCGGGGGAGATGAATATATCTCTTCATGGTCAACCTGCTGGTCTATTAAACTTTCGTTGCTGGGATGGTATACTTTGGTGCTGTACTTGGATGTTACTATGATA
>NW_022111316.1:5471871-5473152 GCF_000313985.2 Echinops telfairi | reverse complement strand
GCAGGGTTGCCTTCTTGATATAACGTTCATTCTTATACATAGATAGTGTCACTGATTTTGTTTCTCTAGACAACCCAACCTAACACCGTTGCTATTTGGGGAACAAACCTCACAGGTTTTCTCTGCTTCCATTTCCTCTGCCCTAAAATGGAGGTGATTATCTCCCAGAACGTATTGTTCTTGAGCCAATTCTGACTCAGAGTGACAACACACAACAAAGTAGAACTGTCCTAGAGGGTTTCCGAGGCTAGGAGCTTTATGAGCACACACCGCTCCCTCCCATGGAGAAGCAGCAAGAACATTTGAACCACCAACTTTTCAGTGACCATCTGAGCACATCAACCACTGCACCATCAGGGTTCCTTAGATATGAGGATAGGAATAACCACGAAGTGAATAAATTCTTATGAGAATTAAATTAATTATTAGAACACGATTTGGAATATAGTAAATTTAATTATTTACTAACTCTCCTTCTTATAGAGGGATAAAAGAAGGTAGGCCAGTGGTAGAATTGTCATCCTTCATAAAAGAGATCTCTTTTTTATTGGTTTATTAGTTGTTTTTTCTTTCAAAACTAGTTTCCTTTTTATTTTATTAAAATACTGTGACTAGTTAAGAGAATGATTTTCTATGTATCATTTACCAAATGGTTAACACCAAAAACTACAAAGCTTTTAGAATAAAACATAATTAAATAGTTTCATGACTGAGGTAAGCAAAACCTTCTTAGTGTGTAGAACATAATACTCAGAAGATGAAAGAGGTCTTTATTCGATTGCCAGCCACCACCCAACTTTCAGAAGGATTACATGCTGCTAGGAAACTGAGACTGTTCCCATGGATTTCCCACACTCGTGGATGGTGGGAAGAAAGGTCGGGTCATCTACTTCCAAAAAAATCACACAACAAAAACTGCATGGGTACAATGATCTGATTCCATTGTGCTTAGGAATGCCATGAACTGGGACTGACTCAATGAGAATGAGCAATAACATCTTTATTGTATGTATACTTTTGTGATAAATGCTCACTGCTTACCTCTTCCTATACTCAGCAGTTCTACTTAATGACTCAGAATCTAATATCGATTAAGCTCTAAACACTTTCAGTGAATACAATAAGTTCTTCTTCAAATCTTAAAGCAAGTTTAGATATACTCAAGAACTCTATGTGAGTCTACATAGAAGAAGATTCTTCTAAAACAAATTGGGTTACGTACAGGGGTATGATACCAAATTTTTTAACTCACATCACTTAAGAGTCTCTAGATTGAATATT
>NW_022111316.1:5463800-5471294 GCF_000313985.2 Echinops telfairi | reverse complement strand
GATAAAGTCTAAGTTATTAAATCTCCATATTCAAAGGCCTGCAAAAATGAGTTCTTTATCACTATCCTGGGGCAGATATGAACTTGGTAAAGAATGAAGAGGGACTCAAATGAGCAGTTAAAGGGATGAGGCAGCATTTATTGAGTGTATAAGGTCCTCTGTGGACCCACTCAGAATCAAAACCTTAGTCTTGTGTGCCTCTATCCCTGCCATCCAGGCCAACACTAGACTAGTAAATCGTAGAGCTAAGAGTGATGTGAACTCATGATTATGTGATTCTAAAGCCAGGAACCATAAGGTCCACTCCAACCTTAACATATAATTCCCTTTCTGAAAGGCCTCTCAAGAAAGGAGTGATGCTGGACATTTCTGGATGATGATAAAACCAAAATGTATCTACTGGGGAGAGAATTAGGGTGTCTCTCCACCACTTGGCTGTTAGTCACTTGGTGCACGTTTCACATTTGACTCCAAACTGCCTCCCCAGCCTTACTTCTTATGCACCATCTTCTCCACTAGATCTCTCCTCATTCACAAAACACTTCCTGCCCCTCTGCTATTGTGAAATTTTCTACAAGAGAATTCCTTTTCTTTGACTACTTTCTTCCTTTTTATTTTATTTTTTTTACATACCAGCCTTTACTCATCCTTTAAAAGACCCAGGTTAACTATTGTCTGTTTGTGTGGCCTTCTGTTGTCTCCAATACACTAGGCAGGGAGCAAACAACTTCATCCCAATTGGGAGAAAGTTCAAGGGAAAGAAGAGGTCATGGTCACTAAACAAATTCAAAATCCAACAGGGAAATTTTCATTAAATCTAAAGACTTGAAAATAATGGTCTGTTCTTCATATTAATTTAGGCAATAACCCTGCTTTTCAATTCTGGGCATTGGTCCCCACCCTCTGGATTCTGGGTAACAGTCTCTTCTTTCTGGGTCTGGACTTGCCCTTCTGTTTTCTGCCTGTGGAATCTCGGGAAGTAGACAATTCTCCTTCACCTATTCATAAATTTATATGACGTATAAATACCTCATTCAAAAACTGATTATGTTTCATATATACATTGATATTTCCAAAACAGTAGCAATGTAGAAAACTTACCATTATTTCTTTACATTCACAAATTTACAAACTGCTTGGATATGTATATGTGTCTGTGTGTATAAGACTATTGTGTGCGTATATAGTCTTGGAAACCCATAGGTGGTCACTGTGAGTCAGCATAGACTTGATGGCAATGAGTGTGTGTATCTATGTGTGTGTGTGTGTGTGTGTTTGTGTAGAGTTGCTGTTAAGTGCCATTGAGTTGGTACTGACTCCTAGTGACCCTAGGACAACACAACAAAACACTTCCCAATCATGTGTTGTGGGGGGGAGGTCAGATGCACAGGCATTCTCCCCCTGAATGCAATCAGTTTTCAAACTGCAGTGGGCCCTGCTCCCAGCCTCTGGGGACAATGGACAGGCTCCTGTAGGCAGTGTTTTCACCCTACTGATAATGGTTCCTATGGAGACCCAGAGACCACCCCCTCATTGCTGTGTAACCTATAGTGTAGCCCCTTCCTGTGACGTATGTCTCTACCTGTAATTAGTGGGCTGGCACGCCCCCAAAAGGTATATAGGCGTGGGTCAGCAATAGAGAGCTCTCTGACTCTCTGATCTCTTTGACCTCTCTGACACTCTGATCTCTCTGAACCCTCTCTCTTCTCCTCTCTCCCTTGCTCCCTTGCCCTCCTTCTCTTCCCCCTCTCTCTATGTGGACCACCAAGCTGGGCTAAGGTGAGAAATGCTACCATGTAATGTGTCTATCTGTATTATTGTAATATCTCTCATGCTCTCGATGACTTTAATATAATACTTATATATCTCAACCGTACAATTGTGCATTACTGAACGCAGAAGTAGTATTAATGAACCCGCGACTAATGGTGGGGGCTGGCCCCACTCCCCTCTCCTCACATTTTAATTTAATACCACAATGTGTCAGCTCACATTTTTTATGTGTGAGTTCATTCCTGCAACCACTATGTCACTCCATCCTGTTGAAGGTCTTCTTTTCCCTGTCCCTCCACTTTACTAAACACAGTGATCTTTACCAGGGACTGATTTCTTCTGATGACATGTCCAAAGGAGTTCATTAGGTCTCACCATCCTTGCTTTTAGGGAACATTCTGGCTGCACTTCTTCCAAGAGGGATTTGTTTGTTCTTCTGTCAATTCACAACAATTTCAATATTATTTGCCGGCATCGTAACTTAAATGAATCAATTTTCCTTCAGTCTCGCTATTCATTATCTAACTTTCACATGCATATTCAGTTATTGAAAATACCATGGCTTGCGTCAAGAGCAGCTTACTTGTCAAAAGTATATTCTTGCTCTTTCACACTTTCAAGGCGTCTTGTGAAGCAGATTCTCCCAAGGCAGCACTTCGTTTGAATTCCCGAATGCTGCTTCCATGTGCATTGATTATGGATCCAAGCAGGAGGAAATCCTTGGCAACTTTTATTTTTTCTACATTTATTAGGGTCCTACTGATTGGTTCAGTTGTGAGGATTTGGCTTTGTTTATACTGAGCTGCAATCCATACTGACGGATACAGTCTTTGATTTTATCAGCAAATGTGCTTCAAGTCTTCCTCTTAGCAAGTCAGGTGTGTCATCTGCACATCATTGGTGGTTAATATGCCTTCCTTCAGTCCTGAAGCTGCGCTCTTCTTCATGCAGTTCTACCTTGTCTATATTTTGCTTAGCGCACAGATTGAATAAGTATGGCGAAAAGTACAACTGTGACACACACCTTTCCTAATTTTCAACCACGAATGTTCTCTTGTTCTGGTTGAATCACTGCTTCCTGGCGTATGTAAAGGTTCCACATAAACATTATGAAGTAAACACACACATGTACACACACAAATAAACACACTTACTCCAAACATTTGTGGAAAAAAGGAATTGAAAAACAATAAAACGTCCATAAATGTTACATGTATAAAACACACACACACACATATATCTGTATATTTGGTATTAGATAAAGGGTAAAAAGATGTTGGTTACTGCTAAGGCAGCAGGCCTGAGACAAATCCTTCCATTGCAGTTCAAGATTAAATTCAAGTTGAGCTCTGTATAAAGGCACCAGGCCAAGAGGGCACCTTAGGGGCTGATATGCAGCTGGTACTCTGTTTGCCCAGCCTTGTTCCAGTGGGGTTGTAATCGCCCAAAGTATGTGCCTTTCCCTACTTGGCAGTAAGACCGTCGTGGGATAGGGATAAAAGAGATGGAGGGTGTGTGATACTGGGAAAATTGCTACTTTATTCCAGCTGCAGTGTTTCTTCTAACCATTGTTAATGCACTATCCAGTTTGCCTTACGATTCCATCCATTCATCCATGCAGTCATCTACTGAGGAAATAGCCTAAAAGTTAATAGGTAAACCTAAAAGAAATAGCCTAAAAGTTAATAGGCTTTAGAATTAGACATTAGTAAATGGTAGTGATAGCATGTGTTTATTGCTACTTTGTTCATCTGAGATCAATTGAAATTTCCTAAAAAGAAGTTTACTGAGAAACATAAATTGAAATAAGAATGGTCAATGTGTATATGCATATGTACGCTGAAAAAATACAAACACCAAAATACAGTGTAATCTAACCTCAAAGAGTCCTCCATAATATTCACTGGCCACCTCATCTGAATATGCTGACTCCCACATCTTTGGGTAATTCCTCTTCCCAGATCTCACTGTCGCTAAGGCAATGACCAGACCAACAGCTTCCTGATATTTTAAGTGGAAAGTGAGTTATGAATATGGCCATTTGGCAACAATCAACAATCTTTCCCTTTTCTGGGAGAGAGTTGCTTTGGAATGAAAAAACCATCTAGACTCCCCTTCACCCGCAGGGATAAGCAGAGGTGGCTTTGGGGTTTTTTTGCCACTGAAACTGATTTCACTGGTTGAGAAAACTTGTCTAGTGGCAAGATGAGACATTGTTTGAGAACTTCCAATATTAAGAATTTCTAAGATTTTTCTGTAGTGCTCTAAGGTCAGCTTCAGTCTAAATGCTCTCTCTGTTCATTCTGCCTTCCAAACTTGTTCATCCTCTAAGTTTCCCTTTCCTGTCATGAGCTCACTACCCACTTCATGGCCCAAACCCATACCTCAATATAGACTCCTTCATCCCTCTTACACATTCAGCCGTTCATCAAACCTGATGCATTCAGTCTCCTAGAGAGCCATCACACCCACCTTCTCTCAATTTCTGTTAAAGTCTTCTTTGGGTCTGGTTTATTGGACTGTAATTGACTCCTTCCTGGTCTTCCTTCTTTTTAACTAACCCTTCTCAAGTTTATCTGTCCCTCAAAGACCAGACTAGCCTTTCAGAAAAGCAGTTTCTCCTCTTGGACCATTTTCATGTTAGCATTTCAACTCCTCTTTCTAGTCCTCCATTTACTTTCAATCAGGAACCACAGCTCCATTCAAAGATTCTGTATGGCATCTTAATGACCTAGGAAGTATGCAATTACTACTTTCCTTTGGTCCACAATGTAGATCTCTGGGTTGCTTGTTGTAGTTGTTGATGATGATAATGGTAGGGGTGGAAAAGGGTGCAGTGCTAGAAAAGCGTCATCGTGAAGAGTAGGTGGAGATGAAGACATGCTCCTCTGAACAGGAGACCTGCTGGCATAGTGCTTCCACATTGGGCTGCCAACTGCAATATCAGTTCAAAACCACAAGCTGCTCCTTGGGAGAAAGACAAGGATTTCTACGCCCATAAAGAGTTACAGTCTCGTAAACTCACAGGGGCAGTTCTACCCTATCTTGCAGACCCGCTATGAGTCAGAATTGACTCAGCAGCAGTGAGTTTTTATAGTTTAGTCTGGACAAGTGCAATTAAGAGTCCAAACCTGGTCTTCCTGTTTTTCAGAGCACAGCTCTTATTGTAGGTAAGCATTTGACCTTGGCCTTATCTGACTTACTGTCTCATCCCCCTTCAATAGAGAGCGTGATACTACTCTACCATGTAACTCTCTTTTCCCAACCAAATGTCAACAAATAGAATTGGGATTTCTAAGCTGGTGCTGGATGCAAATACACATACCTCTGAGGATATGAAGGCTAGTGTCCCAATAATAGTCCGTTTTGACCTACTTGTATCATGTGTCTGGCACAGTGCTCAACACTTTGTGAGCATCGGTTTCATTGAGCTCACGCACTAAACCAGGAAGCTCAGTCATGCCATTCTCATTTCCAGGTGATGAAGCCAGGGCTAAGAGCATTTTAGCAACTTCCCCACGTTCATCCAGGGAATTTCAGAGTTTTCCCAGAAGTGATTTGAATGTGCCTGCTACCAGTCCTTGCGCAGCCATGGCCTTCTGTGGATTTCAGAATTCTGCTGGCAATCTCCCATTCTTCCTGAGTCATCTTCCCTTGGGCAGTCTTTCCTCTGACCGTGGTGTTTTCTTAAAGTCTAAAGTACACTGCTGAACATGCTTGGGAGGTTTCTTCCATGACTCTTACGATGGTGGCATAGCTGGTATCCTCAAAGGTGATTGTTTCTATATCATTAACCAGTTCCTCCTCACTGCCTGCAACTGGATGCATCATCATGATGTTTTAAATAATTCATGAGAAACAAATTAATCACCAAACCACTGATTTATCAGACGGGTTAACTCATCAATCCCTTCTTCAGAAGCACCTCAGGAGAAAGTCCTGATCTGCTCCTGGGCAACTGCCAACGCTGTGGAGGACACTTGTACTGAGACACGCTCGGGGTCTTCAGAGTCCACTCAGCAGCAACTGTTTAGATCTTTATTTCCTTAATCACCGACAACAAACTACTGGGAAGATTGAATGAGTCACGGGATACAGAGGAGTTCTTAACACTCTGAAAGCTTCGATACTTGACCATTTTCATTATTTTAAAGAACATTTTGATGCCCACTGGATAAATATTTTTTTTTCTTCTAGGAAACCCAATATCAAAGTTTGAGAAATGTCTTCCGCTACCTCAAGGCAGACATCCATCCCCCCTCCCTCACTTACAAAAAACAAAACCAACAAAAACAAAAGACAATCAAAGAAAACTAAACAGCCATCACAACAAAACTAAGAACCAAACCAAACCAGGTGGGTATCGGCATCTGAGCTCATCTCAACCCGAATGACAATGACTAGCCTTTGAGGCTTAATTTGCTCCTGAGTTCTTGCTGGATAGAAATCCTGAAAAATTGCTTTGGGAGCCTAAGCACGTACCTGGATGCTTTGGGGAAGAGAGACAAGCCCTCCATCTGCCCTGCAGCTAGAAGAGAGAGAGAAAGTAGAGTTTTAAGATCCTTACCGTGGCGTCTTCCCCAGCGTAGTGTTGGAGGACTGGGCCCCCACCTGGGTGCTTGTGGATCCAGTTGGTGATGTTGTAGACCTTGCGATTGATCACCAGCCACTGGTCAGACTCCTGATTGTGCCGCTGGATCTCCTGCCAGGTGTACCTGTTGAGACTTCTCCCAGACACGGAGAGCTTCCCATTGGCCTCCTGCTTTACGTGGTCTTCAACTTTCCCATTTGCTTTTGACTTTCTGTTTGCCTGAAGCTTATCACCTAGGTACGGCTGAGGCTTCCCTACCAGGATCCCATTGCGCTCATGTTTTCCTTCACACTTCATCCTCATTGAATGCCTAGGAGTTCTGGGCTGACTCCTTAAATGTCTATTACTCTACCCCAATAGAACCATAAAGTGACCAGCTCTCTCCTCTCCCACCTATTGCGATAGGATACACACTCCGGAAATAGATCCTTGTTAGTCTAGTTGTCCCTTCACAAACTTAACAGTATGCACCTTACCAGCCTCTCCCTTCTCTGCTTCCTCAGCTTTCTGTCCCTCTGAGTGGCTGGTCTATTGTCTTGTGTACCTAAGCCACCTCTCTCTCTTTACCTCTCCATTGCTTGCTAGCTGGCTTCCTAGAAGCATCCTCCTTCATCATTAAATGTCCCTGAGTGAAGTGCTGGGGCCAATCAAGTCTGACCAGATGTTGCCGCCTGCCACAGAGGGGTGGGGCTAAGCCTGATCTGAAAGATTATTCTGCCTGTATTTTGTGTGGTTGTGTTCACTAGATTTCCTACATGCCTATCAGTGGAGGCATTTCAATTTATTAATTTGACATATGACACAGGTGCAAAGGCTTTCAAGATCTTCAGAATGACACATATGCTTGGTAGACTTGGGAAATGTTATAATGACAAATGCCATTTCTCCTTAGGACTTTTACACTTTGAAAACATCACCCTCCATCACCCCCAAAAACAAACAGCACCCCCCCCAAAAAAACAACCCTCACTGCCATAGAGCACCATCCTACTCATAGTGATGCTCCACATGAAAACAGTGAATCTGAATGTTCAAATGTCCTTTGCATGACAGTAAAATTGCTAGGAGGAAATATCTAACTTATAAACACAACTTACAATGAACATTTTGGAAGAAATTTCATTTATTCT
>NW_022111316.1:5456567-5463700 GCF_000313985.2 Echinops telfairi | reverse complement strand
CCAAAAAAAAAAAGGTTTCAGCTTCATTTGACCAAAAAATGGAAACCAGTTTTCTCTCTTCTCAGTTCCCTCTGAAAGCCATTTACATCTCTGCAAGCAAACCTAAAGATAATAGCAGCTGACTTGTCAGAACAAAGATGATACCTTGTCATATGCTTTGCCTCATTCAATCCTTTCATCCATATTTGAGGGAGTTGCTCCTAGTGCCCTACTTTTCAAGGTGAGAAAACACGCTTGAATATCTGAAGCAGCTTTGCCAGAACCAACATGTGACTGAGAAGTACACTGGTGTATGAATCCAGATTCCAACTTCCAAGCTCTTTCCCCTCTGCTTCCAACACCCAGAGTCTAGCTATAGATGTGAATAACTTGACTCATTGTTTAGAAATAAGGCAGAAGAAGAAATACCCGGGTGAGGTAGAGCAGGAATTAGTCTGAGAGTTAGTCTATCATTTTATAGATGAATTTTCAGCAAACAGGCATCCAGAAATAATAGAAAGTGCATTCTCTTTCTTTCTTTTTTTTAAAAACATTTTATTAGGGGCTCATACAACTGTTATCGCAATCCATATACACATCAATTGTGTAAAGCGCATTTGTACATCATTCTCAAAACATTTTCTCTCCACTTAAACCCCCGATATTATGTCCTCGTTTTTCCCCTCCCTCCCCGCTCCCTAGAAAATGCATTCTCATATTTTGGAATCCACCTGAATTAAATCAGCCTGATTTAGGTACTAAGGACTTAAACTGGATTACTTTAATAATTAAGAATCATAAACAACCTAACTGTCTACATAGAATGAAAGAGTCTGCATTAATTATATACACTGTATGTTTATAGATATTTAAATGTTTTCTAGAATTTTTAATGGCATGGACTCAGGCTTGCAAAATAGTTGGCAAAAAGTGAGTCAATAAAATGAAATGTACTTAATTACACGTGTTTAGAAGGAATTATACCAAAGTATCACTGCTAGTCCTCTGAATTGTAATGCTACTTTCTCCATTGCTTTTGGTGGTATTTGCCAAAATTTCTATAAATAAGTATATGTTACGCTTGCTTGGAAATTTGTTTTTTAAGGTAGGATATGACACAAAGGGGAAAAACGCATTGATATTAGAGTTAGGTGAATGCAGGATCACAGTTCAGCTACCATTTATTAACAGTAGAATATTAAGAAAATTCCATTACTTTTTCTTTCCATTGCCTCCATATGTACAGTGATCAACATTTTCAAATTTTAAATTATCATTTTCAGAAATTCTCAGTAGTTGCTGGGATTTTTCTATGAGACTTTTAGAAATCCAACATGTATCCATCTGCAAATATGGAATAATACCATTATTATCACATGCAATTAAACTTTGGCTGAAGATGCAGCATCAGTTGCAGCAGTACATTGACAGGAAGTTGCCAGAGGTTCTGTTAAGGTAGTCAGAACAGGGACCAGGGTGTCCACTGGGCATGCTCCGAAATTCAGGCTCTGGACCAGGAAGGGGCGGTACACCTAGGTGGTTGGTACACCTGGGTGGCCCCCAATCTGGTCCTGGTGTGCTTCATTCAGCCAATGGGGTCGACCTGCTTCCCAGCGGTGGACCCTGAAAAGGCAGAATCGGGAGCCCACCTCCCTTTTTTCCAGCTGCTTCTCGGCTGTGCTGCACGGTGTCTCTGGCCTCAGGTCTCGACGCGTGGGTGTGAAGTGCCCTGAGGGCACCTGTGTAAAACCTGTAGCTGCTTCTATCCTTTATAAAACTCATTTGGATCACAAACCAGGTTTCGGAGTGAATTCTTTCTACCAGCAAAGCCAAGGACCTAGGCATTTCTCACCTGAGCAACCTAACAGTTGAGGCTACATTCAGAAGAGGACATGGAACAAGGGATATGATTGCTGACATCAGCTGGGTCTTGGCTGAAAGCAGAGAATACCAGAAAGATATTTCCTTATGTGGACGTGACCGCGCCAAGGCACTTGACTGTGTGGATCATAACGAACTATAGATATTCTTGAGAAGATCCCAGAACACTTCACTTTGCTCATGTGAAACTTGTACCTGGATCCAGGGGAAGTTGCGTAAAAAGAGTGGGGGAATACGGCTGGTTTAAAATTAGGAAAGCTGTGTGTTAGGGTTCTAGCCTCTTCTCATAGTTTTCGATCTGTGTGCTGAGAAAATAATCACGGAAGCTGGGTTCTAAGGAGAAGAGTGCAGCCTTAGGATTGGAGGGCAGCTTGTGGGGTGCACATGACACAACTTTGCTCGCTGAAAGTGATGAGCACTTGGAGCACCTCTGATGAAATCAAGGAGTGCCTCCTTTCGTTTGGATTATAGCTCAATGAAAAGAAGACTCAAATCTTCACAACTGCACCTATAGGTAACATGATAAATGAAGGGATTTTGTCTTGCTTGGATTCACAAGCAATGCTAATGGAAGCAGCAGTCAAGAGATCATAGGACAAACCCGTTTTGTAAATCTGCTGCACATAATCGATCTCTTTGAAGGGCTGAAAAGCAAGAATGTCACTTTGAGGACTAAAGTTCACCTGACTTCAGACATTGTCTTGTTCATTGCCTCGTATGCATGTGAAAGTGGAACAGTGAATAAAGGCAATGGTAGAAGAATCCGTGCATTTGAATTATGGTGCTGGGAAAGAATATTGAAAGTACCGTGTTCTGCCAAAAGGACAAAAAACATTTTTTCCTTGGCAGAATTACAGCCAGAATGCTCCTTAGAAGCAAAGTTTGTAAGATTTCATCTCACATACTTTGGACATGCTATCAAGAGAGACCAGTTCCTAGAGAAGGACATAATACTTGGGAATAAAAAGGACATCATACTGGGCATCCAGCAAAAGGAAGATGCTCCAGATGGATTGACATACTGGCTGGAGCAATTGGCTCAAACCTGAATGGCTCTATGTCAGAACTGATTCGACAGTACCTCCAGTGAATAAATTCAAATAGTTCTAGAATGTCAGTATAAGAGGAGTTTGAGAACTACAATTTGGTTAGAAATCAACTCAATGGCAATGCAGTCTGTTTTGGTTTTGTTTTTATTTTTCAAGGCAGCAAGGTATTTCCCAAATATCAGAAGTAGAAAAGGCTTCGTGGCCAGGAATATCTAAGCTGAATAGTCTTGTTCAAGATTCTTATTATCCCTGTGCTCCATTCTGTAGGGTAGACTCAAAAAATTTATACTTGTAAATCTGCAGAGAGGATTATGTTATGTATGCAAAGAACATAGTAATGCCTAATACTTGGAGTTTACATGACAGCTGCTATTATTGTTATTATACCTGTTGTTTTTTCCATGTGGAATGTAATTACCTATGCTTTACTCACTTATGTGTGTTGTCTTGTGCTATCCTAATAGGTGTCACTATGCAAGTTTTCTGTTCTGGAATGTAGTTACCTGTGGTTTATTTACCAGATGTAGTGATGTAGAGATGCTAGGTCAGCAGTTTGAACCCACCAGCTACACTGCAAGAGAAAAATTAGGCTGTCTAGTCCTGTAAAGATCTAAAGTCTCAGAAACTTAAATGACAAAGTTCTACTCTGTCCTACAGGGTCTCTATAAATTGAAACCTACACAGTTTCCTCATCCAACAGAAAATGGAAATCAATGAACTATAATGGACCTGTAACACTTAGAATTTGAAAAGATTAAATGCCTTTTTATCTCTTTTGAGAAGAAAGTCCAGTGAACTTCTGCATATTTGAGTGTGCAAATAGAACATATGTTCAAAATCTAGGACTTTTCTTCTAGTATTTTGGTCTGGATAAATGTTTTACCCTCTCTGTTTCCTCATTTATAAAATAAACATTGGTATTAATGATATATGTTTTTAGTGAGGACTAAATGTGAGGACAAATATAAATAGTAATCGTTCTTCTTTTTAACAGTTCTATTGGTATATAATGAACATATCAGACAATTCAATCACATCAATCATCATCACAATCAGGGGTTTAGAGCATTTCTTCATGCTTGTACTCATCTCCCCATTTGTACTTAGCTAGTAGGTAGTGCCACCTTTCCGGCCAACTTCCTCTGCCTCAAGGAGCCATTAATCTACTTACTGTCTCTATAGATTTACAAATCCTGGATTTCATATACAGAAAAACATATTTTAAAGAACAAAATAAGACATAAAAACCTCAACTGAAAAAAATGCAGAAACTATTAAAAACTAGAACAAATTTACAATGGGACATAAAGAAGATGAAGTGCTGAATTTAACAATCCACTTTCCAATGCAGTATGCCTGAATAATGCCTACTGTGTTTAGGTTTTTTTGGAAAAATTAACTTCTTGCATTACACTTTTATGTGTGAAATGCAATACTATTCAACTACAGAAAGCAGTTGATGAGTACTTGCCATCTCCAGGTACTGTATGTTCTACCTAATTCAGTTTTCTTAAAGAAAGCCAACTGTCCAAATAGACCAGAGAAAGATATACACCAGGGTAAGTCAAAAGGTATCACTACAAATCTTAGAAACATCATTAAATAAAAATTCAAATTTAATAAAATTTCATCTGGAGCTATTGTGTCTTTGGTTTTTTGGATATAGACCTTTGTCTAAGTCTGTACACGTCTGAAGGCGGTGTTTACATCTGCTTAACCCTACCCTGAAGAACCCCGCCCTCTTCTATTTATGCCACGTCAAATTGGACATCCTTGGAAGGAAGCAAAATGTTCTTGGAACTTGGCGAAGGAAAAGAAGCCTGAAGGGGCAAGACCGGGGCTGGAGGTAGATGACAAGAGGTTTCCCAGCACAATTCTCATAGAACCTCCGTTGCCATCATCCTAATGGAAGAGAAATTCCTTGGCACAACTTTCCTGACCTTTTTCTTCCTTTTTTTTTTTTTTTTGCTGGGTATAGTGTACTTTATTGATGGTACATGACAAGGTCAAGTTCTCTAAGCCCCTCCCCTTCCTTCAGGGGGTCTGGATGGAATATTCTCAGTGTGTTGGGGGATTGAATTAGGGGCCAAGGCTCCCCAGCAGCTGAGGGCCTCTCTTCCTCTAGTGCTGTTGCTGAGGCTCTGGTGGTCCAGAGGGGCTCTTACTCCTTGGAGGCCATGTGGACCATGAGGTCCACCACTCTGTGGCGGTAGCCAAATTCATTGTCATACCAGGAAATGAGCTTGACAAAGTGTTCCTGACCTTTTTCTTACCTATGCAGTTTTCAGTTTTCTTCAAACCTCTTCATACTAAGCCCCCATGAAATCCCTGCATCCTTGGACAAAAAGCTATCAAGATGACCTTTGTGATCTCGCACAACAGTTACTGTAACCTTGGGAGCTAACTTCTTTGCCTTGAATTTAACTGGCCCACTAGATCCCCTTGGAAGCCCCTGCTGTGTTTGGATTTTTTTTTTTGAAATCACACTGAGACTAAGACAGTGTATCCTTGAGAGAACTTGCCTGCAGCCATCCACTGATCGCAGAGAGATGTTTATACGCATTTTGTTTGGAATAAGCCCATGCATGTATGTTCTGCATTTCTTTTTAATTACCCTGGTACATGGATCAGCTTAGAGAATGAAGCTGGTTAGGATATGTCAAAAGTATAAATCATAGGTCATGAGAGGAGATTGATCTTTTATCCTTCTACGGGCATGGGTGTGGTTCTCTGTGTGACAGTAGTTAAAACTTTGAATCTCTCTCCTCCAGGTTCCTTGTCTCCTTTTTAATGAATGGATGCACTTTCCTAACTCTGTAATGTTATATACCATGGCAGGAAAAACAAAGCAAGGCTTTTGAGGCTATGAATAATCCTATATTAATGTGTTCAAAACCAGTGCGTTTCTATTTTAGGTTAAAAGGATCGAAAAGGTCTTAGAAGCTGAAATGCCACTCTATGCCATCTCTAGCTTCTGAGGATTTCAGCTCTGTAACTCGCTATGGGGGAAGAAGCGCTGCTGTGGCTAGCCAGCACAGAGAGGGAAAATACCCTGATGCTCGCCATCAGCCAAACTTCATGGTCACGCTGCTTTTATGCTATGTCCTTTTTCAAAAGCTATGCATGGTTATATAGGAGTGCTTGTACGGAGCAAGTGGTTAATGTGCTTAGTTTCAGGCCACCTAAACTTCAAAAGGCTTGTCTATCTACTTCTGAAATTAAGCCACTGAAAATCTTATGGAAGACTTTTCAACTCTGACTCACACGGGTCATCATGGGTCAGCATGCAGTGCCAATCGCAATTGGGACTAGTATCTTTATGGAAATCCCTTACCTCTTAGTTTCCTTCTCTATTATAAGTGGTGTAATGATACCTCTTCTCCCTTCTTTAAAGGGTTGTTGAGCGGCTCAAAAAAGATAATGGGGGTGGAGTTTGCTCATGCAAAACCTGTTATTGTGATGATTGTGGTTTTATGTCACCTGTAAGATATTCCATGGGCAATATTGCAGCTGGTTCCTTTGCGTCACAGAGCAAAATGTAACCCTTCTTCTTAGCATCACAGCTTGATGCAAATATTAAACAGAGTATAAAAGGATGCAGTTCCTTTGATGACTTTATATTACCAACGGTTCTCACCCTACCTATCTAAAAGTGCTCCTTGAGGGATGGCATGAGATAAATGGCTATTAATTTAACTCTTATCATCCCTGGCCGATATGCTTTCCAGATGCATTAATTTACTTGGGACATATCCTGGTTCTGTGCGTATGAAGTTATTGCATAAAGTCCACATCCATTTCCCCCCCAGGTCAACTGTCTTGAGACATTGCCCTATCATTTCCGCAAAGTTACAAAAACACCCAATTAGCTATCGGTCCCTTGGCTTAAAATAGCTTCATTGTCTCTAAAGCAGACATTCAGGAAGGACAGCTTTAACCAAGATGCCCCAGGACTCAGCTGGCCCTTATGGACTTACTATTGGTTAGCCCTAGTCTTGCAAAGTCTAAGATTCAAAATGGGAAAATTTCTTTGCTGAGGCCGCAGACCAAGTTTTCTCACAGATGCAACAGAATGGTTTACCCTCTTAGTTTCAACTCCTATCTTATTTCAAGCAATGAAAGAAGAAATAAAGTCACTATGCTAAAAAGGAATAATCAGCTAAGGTTCTACATTCAGCTAGTCACAGAAGGGATGAGAAGGGATAGAGGAATGAACAGTGCATT
>NW_022111316.1:5448201-5453077 GCF_000313985.2 Echinops telfairi | reverse complement strand
GGCGCTTCGTGATCACACAGGCTGATGTGTTCTTCCATGTGGACTTTGTTGCTTCTGAGCTAGATGGCCGCTTGTTTACCTTCAAGCTTTTAAGACCCTAGACCCTATATCCTTTGATAGCCGGGCACCATCAGCTTTCTTCATGTGTGGTAACATTTTATCCACTTTGTCTTAACCTACATTTCTTTTAATCTTCTACATCACAGTTAAGTGGCACCACCATTCAGACAAGTGATCAGAACAAGATTCAAGTAGTAAAATGCCTTTTTCTCTCTCACTTCACAACTCTTTCACTTCCATTGAGAAACCATTCCTAGAAACTTGACCCTTTTAAAATAGTACAAGTAGGTATACCTCTATCCAGTTCCCAGAAACCACCCAAGTCCAAGCCATTGTTATTTCTGAATTAGACAGTTGCATAAGCTTCATCAAATAGCCCAGGTACTGTAGCAGGTCATATATTGGATTGCAAACTACAAGCATATATTGGAACTGTAATCACAAGGTTGGTGTTTCAAGTTCACCAGCTGCTCCAAAAGTGAAAGATGAGGCTTCCTGCTCCCATAAAGATTTACAGTCTGGCAAAACCACAAGGGCAGTTAGTTCTACCATGTCATATAGGTCATTATGAGTTGGAATCAACTAGAGGGAAGTTGATATATACAGTGGGTAGATGAACTTCATCTAAGTGATATCCAGGCTTCTATTCTTGTCTTGATAATATACATTCCAATTAACAGCAAGTGTAATCTATCAAATGATGACCCTGTCACTTCTTCCACATATGCAACAATAATTCTCTATGACACTTAGAATACAATCCACACTCCTCACCAAGACCCACAAGAATTGGCCAGGTCTCAAACCCACTGTGTACCATGACAACCTTCGGTCCCTCCAGCCAGCTTTCAAGAACTTGAAGGACACAAATAATTCATTTTTTTCCAGTGCCTAGCTTAAAATGTTAAAGTCTCTTTTCCTTTAGTTAGTTTTCTTTTTGTACTGAACTTTGCATGGCTAGAGGTTTCTCATCGTTTGTATTGTTTTCTGGTTCCACCAAGTCCGCACTGTGTCATTGCAACCTTCTATACAGCAGAATGAGACACTTCCTGGTCTTATGCAATCATTGTCGGCATGCCTGAATCCAGTGTTACAGATATTGTATCAATTCATCTTTTTAAGGATTTATTTTCTTTTCACTGACCTGCTACCAAATAGGATGGCCTTTTCTTACAATTGGTCCTTCCTGTCGACATACCCAAAGTAAGCAAATTTAAGTCTTGCCATACTCAGTTTCATGGGGCACTCTGGCTCTAGTCTTGCTCAACTATTATTATTGCACTGTATTTTTTTACTAAAAGTTTGCAGAGCAAATTAGATTCTCATTTAACAATTCCTACACACATTGTTCATATCCTTTCACTATGCTTATTCTCTCTCCATGTTGAGCAAATAACCTTCTCCATGAGAAGCTGAACTCTATGCAGAAGAATATGGCATCGCGATTGAAGAAAAGTTTATTAACAACCTGCAGTATGCAGACGGCACAACCTTGCTTGCTGAAAAAGAAGAGGGCTTGAAGCACGTGCTGAAGAAGATCAATCAGTGCAGGCTTCAGTATTCATTGAAGCTCAGTGTAAAACAAAAGTCCTCACAACTCGACCAATTGATAACAAGAGAAAAGGCAAAGAGCTGTCAAGGATTCCATCTTGCTTGGATTCACAAGCAATGTTCCTGGAAGGAATCAAATGGCATACTGCCTTGGGCAAATTTGCTGTCCAAGAACTCTGAAAATGCTAAAGCGCAAGGTTGTCATTTTGAGGACTACGGTACACCTGACCAAAGCCATGGTATTTTCAGCCATCTCATATGCATGAGTTAAACAATGAGTAAGGAAAATGACAGGAAAATGATGCATTTACTTATGGCATCTTCTAAGAATATTGAGCATACTTTGGACTTCCCGTAGAACCAACAAATCTGCTCCGGAAAATCTACAGCTGGAAAGCTCCTTAGAAGTGGGATGGTGAGATGTCACCTTGCATACTTTTAGACGTGTTATTACGCAAATCCAGTCCCCAGGAAAGGTCATCATGCTTAGTAGAGAGTCAGAGAAATAAAGGAAGGGTCTCTATTGACCCAATGGCTACAACAATGGGCTCACAAATGAGAACCTGTGTGAGGCTGGTGCAGGACTGGGCAGCATTTCATTCTGTGGTGCACAGAGTTGCTATAAGTCAGGGGACATCTGATGACTCCTAACAACAAACAACACACAGATTGTTCCGTGACATTGTGATATTTTTCACAGACTGTACAAATTCTCATTAATTCCAATCTTCCTTTATGATTTCCATTACTCCAGGTTTCCTGCGACCTCTTATGTCTCATCTTTCCTTAAGGTAAATATTGACCATTTGGTCTCATATTCATGCTAATTTAAAGGTGCACAATACTTACGGTGATATTGTTTATTTTAAGAGCCAATCTGTTATTTAGCTGAAAAATGATCTCAGGATCATGCTCAGTTTAAAGGGTATCTTATGGCTACAGTCTCAAAGATGTCAAGCTTCTCTACCTGTTCAGTAAATCCGAATGTTTTAGAAATGTTATATTTGTTCTACATTTTTCTCTCATTCTATGCAGAACCACCTATGCCTATTCCTCACTCATCAACCATCTCATTATCTGGCATTTCACATTTACAGCAGAAAACCTGCTGTCCAGCATTAACAATGCATGTCTGCTGTGTTAGATTGGGTTCTCTAGAGAAGAAAAAAAATAGGGACATTTGTATGTGTTTCTATATGTCACTGCCATCTAGTAGTGCTGACTCATAGTGACCTCTCTGTGGGTTCCCAAACTGTAGCTGTTTATGGGAGTAGAAATGCCAGTCTTCCTCCCGTGGAGTTAGTGGTGGTTTGTTCTTTGGTGCCTGATACCTGACCCCTTTGACACCTCGTGATCACACAGGCTAGTGTGTTTCTTCCATGTGGGCTTTGCTGCTTCTGAGCTAGATGGCCCCTTGTTTCCCTTCAAGCCTTTAAGATTTAAGACACTAAATCTTTTGATGGCTAGGCACCATCAGCTTTCTTCACCACTTTTGCTTGTGCACCCATTTGTCTTCAGCGATTATATCAGGAAGGTGAGCACACAATTATATGATTTTTTGTTCTTTGGTGCCTGATAACTGATCCCCTTGGCACCTCATGATCACACAGGCTAGTGTGCTTCTTCCATGTGGGATTTGTTGCTTCTGAGCTAGATGGCCACTTGTTTACCTTCAAGTCTTTAAGACCCTAGATGCTATATCTTTTGATAGCCAGGCTCCATTAGCTTTCTTCACCACATTTGCTTATGTACCCGCTTTGTCTTCAGCGATCGAGTCGGGAAGGTGAGATCATAGAATTCTAGTTAAATAGAACAAAGTATTCTTGCATTGAGGGAGTTCTTGAGTGGAGGCCCAATGTCCATCTGCTACCTTAATACTAAACCTATAAATATATGCACATAAATCTATTTCCCCATGGTCATATATAAATATATTTGCATATGTACATGCCTTTATTTACACCTCTACAAATGCCCTTTGTCTCCTAGTTCTTTCCTCTGTTTCATTTTACTTTCCTTTTGTCCCACTATCATGCTCATCCTTCATTTGTGTTTCAGTAATTCCTCTCGATTACATTACCCTTTATCACACCCTACCAGGCCTCCTACACCCTCCTCACCACTATTTTCAATAGTGATTGTATCTTTTACAATTTCACCTGAAAGTCCCAGTCTCCCCGCAACCTTATCATATGTATTTTCAATTTCTTGTTATTATTTTGATCATTGCCATGTTTGAAAGACTAAGATGATATATCATGGTAGTTTTGATTTTCACCTCTCTTGCATCTCTCTCAGAGGTAATGGAGGGAGCCCTGTTTGTGCAATGGTAAAGCATTCTGCTGCTAACCCAAAGAATTGGCAGTTCAAACCAACAGTTGTTCTTTGGGGGAAAAGACGTGACAGTCTGCTTCTCAGATTTACAGTCTACTCTGTCCTGTAGGATAACTGTGAGTCACAATTGACAGCATTGATTCTTTTGTTTGTTTGTTTGTTTGTTTGTCTTTGGTTAATAGCTAATGCTCATATATTTTCATTATTTGTTTGTTTGATGTTGTTGTTAGGTGCCATTGAGTTTGTTCCAACTCATAATGACCCTATGTACAACAAAATAAACACTGTCTAGTCCTGTGCCATCCTCACAATTGTGGTTGTGTTGAGTCCATTATTGCAGCCCCCGTGGCAGTCCACCTGGTCAAGAGTCGTCCTCTTTTTCACTGCCCCTCTACTTAACCAAGCATGATGTTTAGTAAATAAGCATTGTTTGTTAGCCACCTGAATGTCTTCTTTGGTGAGGTGTTTATTCATATTCTTAGTCCAGGTTTTAATCAAATTGTCTTTTTGTTGATGAGTTATTATTTATATATATATTCAATGATTCCATTATTAAAAAGTGGTGTAATGAGCCAATCCACAGAAGAAAGTTGAGACTTGCTATTCTCATAAAGATTTTACAGTCTCTGAAACACATAAGGGCATTGCTATAGAGTTACTGAGTCAGAATTGGCTCGATGGCAGTGAGTTTTGGGTTTATACCATTATTTTCAAAGTGTCATGTAAAATTAGCAGATCAAAGTGCCTGTTTCTATAGCTGTCCCCACCTCTGCCCTCACTTGATCTCTTCTTTACCATGCCTGCTTCCCCTAGTTCGCTGGAAGAATGACAGAGAAGTTCTCAACTCTAGGTACGACTAGGTGCACCACTAAAGGTGTGAAATTGGTGAAAAATCTCACACAAGCTCAATATTAAGCCACCTGTGGTCACA
>NW_022111316.1:5441711-5444191 GCF_000313985.2 Echinops telfairi | reverse complement strand
TATGGCATAGATCATTTTCAAAATTGTATATTGGTGGAGATAAGGGAGGAGGGCAGGGAGGGAGGGGAAAAATGAGCTGATACCAAGGGTTCAAGTAGAAATAAAACGTTTTGAGAATGATGATAGCAACAAATGTACAAATGTGCTTGACACAATGTATGTATGTATGGAGTGTGATAAGAGCTGTAAGAGCCCCTGATGAAATGATCTAAAAAGAAAAAAAAATTGTATCCTTTGTCAACTCATTTTCAGAGGTAAAGGAAAAGGAATATACTTTAGATTTATTGATAAAATGAAATATATATATCTAGCAGCAACGCACAGCTTATTGTTCTCAACTGAATAAAGATCTAGGAGACCAGTGGACAGGACTTTTTCCTCAGCTAACTAGGGCTACATTCCTGGTGTCGGGGCTTCAGACCTAATATTGATTTCATTCTGGAGGGCATTTTTAAATCAGAAATGCTTCTCTTTCCCTTAGATTGATATATGCTTGCCTGGGCATTTTACTTGAATTTTTAGTAGCAAACTATAGATTAAATGCCTTTGGGGAAGGAAATGCAGCCATTATCAACTATGAAAGTGACCCTGTCTTAAAGGCTTGAAAGTAAACAAGTGGCCATCTAGCTGCGAAACAACAAAGCCCACACGGAAGAAGCACACCAACCTGTGTGATCACGAGGTGTTCAAGGGATCAGGTATTGGGCATCAAAGAACAAAAAATCATATCATTGTGAATGCGGGGGAGTGTGGGGTCCGGGCCCAAAGCTTATCTGTAGGCAACTGGACATCCCCTTATGGAAGGGTTGCGGGGAAGAGATGAGCCAGTCAGGGTGCAGTGTAGCACCGATGAAACATACAACTTTCTTCTAGTTTCTAAATGCTTCCTCCCCCCCTCTCCCCCCCACTATCATGATCCCAATTCTACCTTACAAATCTTGCTAGACCTGAGGACGTACACTGGTACAGATAGAAACTGGAAACACAGGGAATCCAGGGCAGATGATCCCTTCAAGGCCAGTAGTGTGAGTGGCGATACTGGTAGGGTGGAGGGAAGGTGGGGTAGAAAGGGGGAACCGACTACAAGGATCTACATGTGACCTCCTCCCTGGGGGACGGACAACAGAAAAGTGGGTGAAGGGAGACGTCGGACAGTGTAAGATATGACAAAATAATAATTTATAAATTATCAAGGGTTCATGAGGGAGGGGGGAGCGAGGCGGGAAGGGAAAAAGATGAGGAGCTGATGCTCCAGGCCTAGGTGGAGAGCAAATGTTTTGAGAATGATGAGGGCAATGAATGTACAAATGTGCTGTACACAACTGATGTGTGTATAGATTGTAATTAGAGTTGTATGAGTCCCTAATAAAATGATTAAAAAAGAAAAAAAGAAAGTGACCCTGATTGTGTGACTGTGTTTGAGCAAACATATGTCTACTTCTTTTCTTCTAACTGTTCTTCTTAGAGTCTAACCCAAGAATGGATGGCTAGACAAAGACATTCATTTTTAGGTTGTCCTTGTTTCCCATTATCTGGTAAGGCAAGAGAAAGTCACAGACTGCCAGGAACAGTGCTGTCAGATCTTTAGGGTTACTGTATGAAATGTTGAGTCTGGCAAAATTTAGAAACCATTTTAAGCGGAAAAGTAGTTAAGGTTTCTACATCTGTTTACTCTATTGGAAAAGGTTCTAAGTATACAATGGTTGGATCTTTGCTCTGGGGCGCAGAGGACACTGAGAGCGGTGCTGCCCTAGTAGAAAGACCACTCTCACAGCAAATCAAGCAGCCTTGTCTCCTGACACTATTTTTGATCAACTCACATATTCAAATGTAAACTCATGAGCATATTTAACATGCTTAGTAAGTAACGAATATTTTTACAGATACTAAATGCTGAACTATTAACATATTTTTTTAAGTTGCCTGAGCCTATACCTGTGTTTTAACACCCGTGTTATATGGATGGAATCCTTAGAAAACAATTTATGTTTTCATATTTTACAAGGGGTGATTTTCCAGTAGGGTTAAATTATAAGTTCTTAGAAGTCACTAATAATACTGAGACTAGAAATCTCTTTCTCAAGTCTCTATGCTCAGTTCATTTGGTGATGTCATACAGCTCTGTAATCAAGTTGATTACAGTTAGAATGCTACCCATGAGTGCTTTGAGATCCTTGGTTAAAAAGAATGATCTGAAGGTGGGGCAATGGAAGTGATGCTGCTGGCTCAATGTTAATCCTTCAATGAAGTTACAAAGAGCTAAAGGATATTTATAATACACTACTTAGAATATCAATAGTAGACCATATGGAGTGGTGTACGGTCTTAAATAAACCTGATTAGTAAACCTCATTTCATGAACAGTGAAATTTGGATTAATTCCTCTCTCCTTCTGTGGGGTGCAAAGAAGAGCATCTCCCCAAGTCAGATCTGCATGTGCATATTTAAGTGGAGGTGTGGATGAGGGAAAGAGGGAGCTA
>NW_022111316.1:5438785-5440276 GCF_000313985.2 Echinops telfairi | reverse complement strand
ACATGCAAGTAAAATTTTGCTGAAAATCATCCAACAATGTTTGCAGCAGTACATTGACAGGGAGCTGCCAGAGGTTCAGGCTGGATTCAGAAGAGAATATGAAACAAGGAATATCTTTGCTGGTTTCAGATGGATCTGAGCCCAAAGCAAAGAAAACCAGAAAGATATTTACATGTATTTTCTTGCCTATGCCAAGGCATTTAACTGTGTGGATCATAATAAACTATGGATAACCTTGAGAGAAATGAGAATTCTAGAACAATTTATAGTGCTCCTGCACAATTTGTACATGGATCAAGAGGCAGCTGCGGGAACAGAACAAGGGAATACTGCATGGTTTAATGTCAGGAAAGATGTGCGACAGCGTTGCATGCTCTCACCATACTTATTTAATCTGGGTGCTGAGCAAATAATCAGGTAAACTGGATTATGTGAAGAAAAATGTACCATCAGGATTAGAGGAAGGCTGACTAACAATCTGAGATATACAGATGACGCAACCTCGCTTGCTGAAAGTAAGGAGGAATTGAAGCACTTGCTGATGAAGATCAAAGATTGCAGCTTCAGTATAGATTACAACTCAATGTAAAGAAGGTCAAAATCCTTACAACTGGACTATTAGGTAACATCAGGATAAATGGAGAAAAGATTGAAGTTGCCATGGATTTTGGATCCACAATCAATGTTCATGGAAGCAGCAGACAGGGGATCAAAAGACATATTGCATCAAGTACATCTACTACTGCACAAGACTTCTTTAGAGTATTGCTAAGCAAAGATGTGACTTTGAGGACAAAGACATGCCGGACTCAAGCCATGGTATTTTCCATTGCATCATATGCATGTGAAAGTTGGAAATTAAATAAGAAGGACTAAAGAAAAGTCGATCCATTTGAATTGTGGTACTAGAGAAGAATATTTAGTATTTGTCCTTCTAAAATGACAAACCCTTGGAAAAAGTATGACCAGAGTGCTTCTTACAGAAAAGGATGGAGAGACTTTGTCTTACATACTTTGAACATGTTGTCAGGAGAGAACAGTCCCTGGAGAATGGCAATGTGGTAGTTACATAATCTGGGGTCAATTTGGGACTTGATAGGATTAAGAGGGAAGGGTTGGGGTCTAGTCTGTCAATTGGATCATAGCTAATGAGACCTCTATGTGGGCATGGCCTTCTCCTGAGAATTCTGGGAATTACTGGATTTCCTCTTTGGAGGTGGAAGACAGACTCTCTCTCTCTGCTCACTTCCTGCAAGAGATTCCTTAGGACAAGACACATGGCACTACGCTGATAGACTCCATGACCTGGAAGCTGGAGAAGCCACGTGGAGACACCTGCCTGTACTGAGATGCTTACAACGCCACTGGATCCAAAGACTTTCTACCCACTGGCCTGTGATTGTCCTGCATTCCGCGTCATTGTATGTGCTTTGTGAGTCTGAAGAGGACTTTATAGATTGGTATTGGACATGGGCTAATATCAGACTTATA
>NW_022111316.1:5436376-5438458 GCF_000313985.2 Echinops telfairi | reverse complement strand
TGTTTCATTATGTTGTGCATATGGTTGCTATGGATGGAAACGACTCAGTGGTACTTTACAACAACAACCAATTCCAAATACTTTATTAGGCACTGCTCGCACAAAGGCAAATAAGTATGCTTGCATTTAAGATGCTCATTCTCCAGTATAAACAAATGATTCACACTAGTAATTAGTACACAGGGAATACATTTATATACATATGAGGCAACTTCAAAATAATTATGGAAAATGGAATTAAAAATAATGCATTTTTCTGCAAACTCTTTGCAGCCCACTTAAATATATAGAATATACTCAGAAGTGATGGAAAGAAACAGAGAAAGCTTTAGGTCACAGGGGTGAAGGGAGGATCAGATGCACAATCCAGTTGAATCAAGAATTAAAGGGTGAGTGTGAATTAGGCAGGAGAAAGATGAATTGTGGGTAAGTAAAAGTCAGCACAAGGCAGAGAGCTTCAGAAGGTATCTGAGGAAAACGCATGCATTTGAGGAGAAGTGTTTTAACAATGACAATCTTTCCTAACAAATTTCTTCTGTGTTCTACAGGTATGTGACTATGGATTCCTTTATTTACTCTGACAACACTACTGAGGCAGCCACGTCTGCTATCACTGCTCAGGAATACAGAAAAGAAGGCTCGGGTTTAGAGGAAGTGGAAGATCCAGGAGTCAAAATTAAGTTCTGACTTAATTAAATCTAGAATTCAAGACCAACATCAGGCTGGAACAAATGACCCCTAAGATCATAGACAGAAATAAATGCAGAGTCCCTAAAGGACAGAAACTTGAAATAAATTCATAATAATATAGTCTCCCATGGGAATCCCAATTCCGTACTTACCTCATCTTCCAGAGTCTGAAAGCCTCCTGAGATCAATTCCTATTCCCACAGTCCCCAAGAATTAAACCCCTCTCTGAAGTGATTGCCACAGTGTCGCCTTGGGAGCCATCAACTTGCAGGAGGAGTTGAAAGGGAAATGCTAACATGCATATAATTTAAGAAGAGTAGCTCTTGTGTTGTTTTTTTTCTTAAGCAGACATACATTCTGGAAGAATGTCTGGAAGAAAAAAGTCCAGTCTAGATATCAGAGAAAAACACTAGATGTTTAATTTTGCTTCATTCAGCACTTCACATCCAGAAAATCAAAAGTGGAAACAAAGGGAAGGATCAGCTAAAGGGGTGAGTGAAGAACATGGCCATTCAGCACCTAGTACAGTGTTCCCCATGCCATCCATGTCCAGTACTAGTCTTTTGAGTAAAATAATTCATTTTAGTTGTCAGCTATCACTTTGGGAGGGAAAGAGAGAAATCTGATTTAGACTATCAGAAAGAATACCGTCTGGGATTTTACGGCTATTCATAAAATCAGCAGCCATCTAAGTGAGCTATCAACTAAATCCACATGAAAAGAACTACATTAGCAGGTGTGACCCAAGGAGTGTAAAAATAAAATCCAAATCCAGAGGAGGGAATGGTATCACAGCTTAAATTGTCAGTTTGTAGAAGGCTATCTAGATAACAAAGTCCATTTTCAAGGTCCTCACATGAATTAAGCCTCCAGTAAATCCCCTGTGAACATAATCCAGGATGTGAATAACCTTACAACTAGACAGAGAGCATTGTAAAGTCAATGTAATACCCTATCATTTTATCTCCCTTTTGATCTCTTTTAAAGTTGTTTCAGTTTTGAATATTTTCTGCTTTATTTATAATTGCAGCTTTTCAATGTTTAAACTAGTAATTGTGGCTCTTTTTACCCCTGTTTGTTTGCTTCCTGGTTGTGTTTTACATGATTTTCTGTATATAAAATCAAGGGTAGGTAAATCTATAACAACAGTAACTGGATTAATAACTATCTAGGGGCATGGCAGGGGAGGATGGGGGAAATGGTGAACTAACAACAATAAATATGAGATGAAAATGTTCTGAAATTTATCAGGGTAATGATTGCACACCTCTCTTAATATGATTGCTTAAAGTGTATAATATGTGTAGTATATGCCAATAAAACTATTTTTAAAGACTATCTCTAAAAGGAGTAAAAGAGAAGTCAATTGTACTTTTATGTAAATACTGCTGC
>NW_022111316.1:5413355-5434949 GCF_000313985.2 Echinops telfairi | reverse complement strand
TCTGTCCTGGATTCCCTGTTTTTCCAGTTCCTATCTGCACCACTGTGCATCCTTCTGGTCTAACCAGGTTTGTAAGGTAGAATTGGGATCATGACAGTGGGGTGGGGAGGAAGCGTTTACAAGCTAGAGGAAACCTGTGAGTTTCATCAAGGCTACACTGCACCCTGAGTTACTCATCTTCTCCCCACTACACCTCTGCAATGGATGAGGAACAGACAACAGGGTATTTTGTCTTGTTGAGTGTGTGATGGTTCCAAGTTATGGTTGTGCACCTAACCATTACACTATCAGGGCTCCTTTTGTACACATGCAACAAACAAACCAACTCGCTGCTGTCAAGCTGATTCCAACTCATAACAAACTTACAGGGCAGAGTAGAACTACTCCAGATGGCTTTCAAGGAAGTAAATCTTTATGGGAGCCAACTGCCTGATCTTTTTCCTGTGGGTGGCTAGTGGGTTCAAATCTATGGCCTTACACTTAGCAACTCAACTTTTAGCCCATTGTGTCGCCCTGGCTTCTCAGTGAATAGGGATTTTGCTGTTAGATGGCCATTGACTCAGTTCCAGCTCATAGCGACACAAGCAAACACTGCCTTATCTTACACTGTCCTTCCAATTGTTTCTTATGCCCATTGTTGCAGCCACTGAATCCATCTCCTGGAAAATCTTCCTTGTTCACTGACCTTCTACTTTATCAAGCAGGATGTTATTTTCTAGGTACTCAAAACTGCACTAACTCCTAAATAACTTCCACATAAGCTGTCATTAATATCATGGGAGACTTACTCCTATATTGTGCTATAATTTGTCAAGTGATTCTTTTCCTCCACACTATGACGATAAGATTTGGTTTGATAAATGTAGCTCTAGCGACTTCATTTCCACTGCCACAAAATGTCCTTCTCTTGTGTGTACTATGACTTATTTACTAATCAGTTATTCATTTTGTTTACATTTTGCTCTATTTTTATCAAGTAGCTTCATTTTAATTTAATCTAATTTGATCCTGTCTCAATTTTAATAAATTTATTCTGTTTATAGTTATTTTCTTTACTCATAGATGTGGATTAATTTATGCCATCTCGTGTAATTTCTATTTATCTTGGCTTTTTCTATTATTCCCTTTTATTGACTTTTTGTCTTCATTTGTACTGACTGATTATAAATTCCATTAATTCTTCTAAACATAAAAAAGCTATACTTAATTCTTATCCTTTTGAGAGCATGGATTGTGTTTAAATTTATAAATATCTGTGAAACAAAAAAAAGAGATGGAAATTCAAGGTAGGTAAATATATAGAGATAGTCACTGGATTAATGGATTATTGGAGACATGGGAGGGGAGGTTGTAGGGAAATGAGGAGCTAGTATCAATCAGTATAAGAAGAAATAAAATGTTCTGGAACTGATTGTGGTGATGATTATACAACTTTCTTTTGACATGACAAAAATATTGAAGTACATGATATATGAATTATATGTCAATAAAATTATTTTTTAAATATCTGAGAAACGCTATCATGATCAACTTTGAGCATTGTATAAATAATGGAAACGTATTTACGAACTGGAAAGTGTATCAATCTGTTTCTCAGGACATGTTAGAAATCATCTTATATGCAAATGAATCCATTCTCAAGTATTACAGCTTATCTGCTGGCATTTTACCAAACATACAGAAAAACTTGGAAATCACTAAACATTGCTGTTTGTCATGAAAATCTAAATCATAAGGTGATATAAAAGTCTTTTCACTTCAAGACATCACAAAGATTTTCCTTCTTGTCTTGGCCCTCTCTGATTCTTTCCTAGATTTTTAATAGCCATGACACAAGGAAATTACACGGAAGTAACTGAATTCTTTCTTCTTGGATTTAGTGGCCAGCACAAGTTCCGGTATGCTCTCTTCATTGTATTTCTTGTAATCTATGTGACCTCCATGGTGGGCAATATTGGAATGATCCTACTCATCAACACTGATACCAGACTTCAAACACCCATGTACTTTTTTCTGCAACATTTGGCTTTTGTTGATCTCTGTTATACCTCTGCCATTACACCCAAGATGCTGCAAAACTTCCTAGTAGAAAATAAGTCAATAACATTCGTGGGGTGTGTAATACAGCTATTGGTTTATGTAATATTTGCAACTACTGACTGTTATCTCCTAGCTGCTATGGCAATGGACCGGTACGTAGCCATCTGTAACCCACTTCGCTACCCCATAGTCATGTCTCAATCAGTCTGCATCCAATTGGTAGCAAGTTCATATGTCATAGGTTTAATAAATGGTTCCATACACACAGGATTTACATTTTCCAGGTCATTCTGCAAGTCTAATGTCATCAATCACATTTTCTGCGATGTTCCTCCACTTCTCTCCCTGTCTTGCTCGAGTATCAACATTAACATCATGCTGCTCCTTGTCTTTGTGGGATTTAACTTGATGTTCACTGTGCTGGTCGTCATCTTCTCCTACGTATATATCATTGGTGCCATCCTAAAGATGTCTTCCACTGCAGGGAGAAAAAAAGCCTTCTCCACCTGTGCCTCACACCTGACAGCAGTCACCATTTTCTATGGGACCCTCTCTTACATGTATCTACAGCCTCCCTCTAATAATTCTGAGGAAAACATGAAAGTGGCTTCCACATTTTATGGCATTGTGATCCCTATGTTGAACCCTTTGATCTACAGCTTGAGAAATAAGGAGGTAAAGGAAGCTTTAAAATTGATAGGAAAGAAATTCTAGACTTGACTCAAATAATTAAAATTCAGCACAAGAAAGCATCATGCTTTCTAAAAATGTAATGTTTCTGAAATTGACAGTATGTTCATGTGTTATACTGGCGCTATCTCTTTCAATAGATTAGACCTTAGAGCATGTAAGAATATCACCTAGGACTTATTTTTCCTGGAATATACTTTGAGAAACACATCTCACCTTACCCATGAAGAAGCATCATGTATAAAGTTTGCAAAGCATTCATTCATTTGTGGTATACATCCAATAAGTTCATAAAGAATAGAAAATGACTTATCTGTTCATAGTCAACCTTAAAAATAAAAATCATAATTTTCCATTTATACAAGAAAACTGCCTACGTTGTCTACAATTGAATTCTCCTCAAATTCTTCAAATTACTGCACAAACATAAGTATAAAATAAATTTGCTGTTATATGAAGGATCATATTCAAGCTATATGGTTTACCTGGTATTCCCATTTTAGTGGCACTTTCTAGCACTTAGAAATATTTATTTTTCGTATTAGTTACTCTTTTTATTCTTAATCCACGAAGACTCTTGCAAGCATTTTTAATATCTACCCCCAGCAAAGTAAGAGAATCTAAAATGTGAACAGACCCAATAACCTAATGAGTCTGCATTCATTTATAAAAAGGCATATCAATCATTGTAGTGTTAAACTGCAGAAATTCCATGGGAAGTCCAAGGTGAATCAAAAGCCCTTTAGTTCTAGAAGAGAAATGATAAGTTTGGGTCATTAGATTGAGAATAGGTGGGGGGAATTCTTATTTGAATTCTTAAAAGTCCATGCTAGCTTTCAAAATAACACCAGCTGTTCTAATTAACTAACCACAAAAAAAATGATTTGAAAAAACAAAAATTCACTGCCACTGAGTCTATTCTGACTCACAGTGATCTATGAGACAGAGTAGAACTACCCGTGTGGGTTTCCTAGAGGGTAAATATGTACGGGAATAGAAAGCCTGATCTTGCTCCTTTAGTACTGGTGGTCTCAAATTATTGACCTTGTAGTTAGCAGCCCATACATGACCTCTATCCCAGCAGGATTCCTAACAAAAATGATACATTTTTTCAAATCCAATATCTCACATACATTTTTTTAATCATTTTATTAGGGGCTCATACAACTCTTACCACAATCCACACATACATAATTGTGTAAAGCACATTTGTACATTCATTGCCCTCATCATTCTCAAAACATTTCTTCTGCATTTAATCCCCCAGCATTAGGGCCTCACTTTTCCCCTCCCTCCCCGCTCCCCCCTTCCCCATGAGCCCTTGATAATTTATAATTTATTATTTTGTCATATCTTTCCCTGCCCAATGTCTCCCCTCACCCAACCTTCTGTTGTCCATCCCCCAGGGAGGCGGTCATGGAGGAGAAAACAACAGGACCGACAGTTCCGGGGGGACATGAGAGAGGGGGAGGTGGGGGGGAGAGTGGTGTTAACAAACCCAGGGACAAGGGAACAACAAGTGATCCAAATTAGTGGCGAGGTGGGTATGGGAGGCTTGGTGGGATATGATCAAGGATAATGTAAACAAGAGGAACTGCTGAAACCCTGGTGGGGACTGAGCATGATAGTGGGACAGGAGGAAAGTCAAGGGAAATGGAGGAAAGAGCTGGGAGGCAAAGGGCATTTATAGGGGTCTAGATAAAGTCATGTACATGTGAAAATATATTTATATATGAGGATGAGGAAATAGATCTATGTGCCTATATTTATAGGTTTAGTATTAAGGCAGCAGAGGGACATTGGGCCTCCACTCAAGTACTCCCTCAATGCAAGAATACTTTCTTCTATTAAATTGGCATTCTATGATGCTCACCTTCCCGACACAACTGCTGAAGACAAAGCTGGCGAATAAGCAAATGTGTTGAAGAAAACTGATCACGCCCGGCTATCAAAAGATATAGCTTCTGGGGTCTTAAAAGCCTGAAGGTAAACAAGTGGCCATCTAGCTCAAAAGCAACAAAGCCCACATGGAAGAAGCACACCAGCCTATGCAATCACGAAGTGTCTAAGGGATCAGGTATAAGGCATCAACAGAACAAAAAAATCTTACTATAGTGAATGATGGGGGGAGTGCGGAGTGGAGACCCAAAGCCCATTTGTAGGCCACTGGAGATCCCCTTGCAGAGGGGTCTCGGAGAGGAGACGAGCCACTCACATAAATTTTAAGAGAAAATAAAATATAATTTGAAGTTAATCAACATAAAATCCCTTCATCCCCCAAAGACTCCCATTACCCAAAAAAAGAACCATTTATTGCAGGGTACCAATATCTCCATGGACCAGCAACAAAGTAAACAGAGTCTGTGAGATTGAAAGGGGAAATTTGAGATCCAGTTAGGAAGAAATTCATTGCCATCAATTACCAAGTTAATACATACACTACTCCTCATATAAGTCAAAATTTTATGTGTTACATTGAATAAATTTGAAATGAAATCAACTACACTTTTATATAGTTTGGATCCAGCCTAGACAGAACAGATGATGGAAGTAAAATATAGACTGAGTTTGAGTGAATGAACACTGCACTCACCCACTTATTTATTTACTTGCAATTACAAACATGTACTGAAGGCCTAGTATAGCAGCAAAGTGGTGCAATGGTTAAGTGCACAGCTGCTAGCCAAAATGTTGGTGGTTTGAAGTCACTCAGAAACTCCACGTGAGAGATATTTGGTAATCCATCCTCATAAAGATTTCAGCATTAAAAAACCCATGGGGTTATAAGTTGGAAAATGACTTGGTAATATACAACAACAGTATTGAGGCACTGGAGACAAGTAATTGAATTAGATGTTATCCTCACTAAAAAAAATGATAAACCACCTTCTACAGGCACACATAAAATAACAAGAAATCAATGCTGGAACCAGGAGATAATGAGATGGAAAGTAGTTGGGGTCAAGGCAGGATGCAAGCTGAGAAAATGCCCATGAAGCACATCTCCAAGTTCCACCATGAGTAGGAAATACTCGTGAGAAGCAGAAAGCACTTAAATAATCCTGTGACCTTTTCTAGATGGTACGATGAATTGTCTCTTTCACATTTCATCCCATCCTTCTACTTGGAGCAGTTAGAAAGATCAAGGCTACATGTTTTAGATGGCTTTGCACCTTGAATTCTGGATTTAAATCAGATATATTCGTGGGGAATTTGGAAAGCAGAAGTGAGCCAAAGAACATCTTCTTACTGGTAAGCCAGGAAAAGGAGACATGTATGGTTAGAGATGGTTACAACAGTCAGACTGGGGGTTTTGTATCTAGTAATCATTTACAGAGTATGGGAGGCTGTTGAGGTGATGACAGCAACAGTAGGAGTAGCAACAGCAATTTCCCATAGCATTGGTCTCAGCTTATCTCATGCATTCCTGAAGTCCATTCTTCTATCCACCCAAAAGATTTTACAAGCATCAAATCCCCTATATTTAAGCCCTCTCTGCTTGAAATATCTGGTATGGTTTCTTCTGCTATTACAATGAACCCTCGCCACTTCGCGCTTCGACTTCCGCGGCTTCACTCTATCGCGGTTTTTGCGTAACAGCGCATGCTGTCATTACTGCCACTGATTGGCTCATACTGTACACGCTTGATGCCATAAATAATATAATAAATAATAAATGATAATTGTAACGTCCAAAATGTTTTACTGTATTTTCCCTTTTTCGTTTAATAAATTGGGTAATACGAGTGTAATGGTGACTAAAGGGTGTTTTTTCATGTCCTCTATGCTCTAACTATGAAAATACTTGATTTACAAATAACGAATCCTACTTCGCGGAATTTCATTTATCACGGTAGGGTCTAGAACCGATTAACCGCGATAAACGAGGGTTCATTCACTGTACAAGCAAATGAAAACTATAATGGGGACAGTGTGCATGTTACACAAATGCCAAACTGGAATGGCAGAATGAAAACTGCCTGGGGACTTTGGAAAAGAACAGGACTCTGACAAAAATCCCTAGAGTATTCAGCATATGGGAAACTCTTAAGAATTTTCCAGGAGATTCTGATACTGTACAAGCTTGTGGAGTCACTGGCTACACCATAACGGGCAAGGAGAGGTGAAAGGAGAGCACTCCTTAGGGATAGTTGAGGTGCCTGGTTATACCAGAAAGGTTATAGCATACACTTTTATAACTGATGTTTCATTTTTCTTTTTTTCTTTTTTTTGGGGGCCCCCCTAAACATGGTGTGATTCACTGCCACTGGAATGAATGAAAAATCCCTACCAATAATACATTCCTATACCAATACCTTGTTATACCAATACAATTCTGATACAAATACATGTGTGTTGAATGGATAAATAGGTAAATCAAAGAAGAGAGGACACACCAGAACCTAGACATGACATTCTCATATGAGTCAGAAGCAGTAAACTGCTTTAACACAGTTGTTCCTAAATAAAATGTGCAGAAAAAGTCAAAGCTTATTGGAAATAGCCAAGTTTCTGGTTGAGTCAACTACCTGTAGCAAGCATTGTTGGGGAAAAAAACCACAGAGACTCATAATTTAAAGCAAGTGTCCATCATTCTACATAAAGAAGGGTAGGGTGAAAGAGCACACAGAAAACAAATGTTTTCTGTCCTTTTATCTTGAAGTTATCAGTTACAGGATATATTTTAGAAAGGAAACATGTAAAACCAGCTTGGTAGTTTGAGCAAGCTATCAGAGACCTCTTTTCAAAAATGGTTTTCCTTGCCTCATTTCACTTTTGCTTTCTTTGATGTTGTATTGATTTGTTTGATTTGCTTTTGAGATTAAGGGTGTGAATGTTAGTGAGAAAGATACACACAGAGGGAGAGAAAGGACTCATGGACAAAAAATACCTAGTAGCACAAGTATGGTAGTTACATAATCAGTTGCCAATTTGAGTATTAAGAGTGAAGTGGGGGATTTAGCCTGTCAATCAGGTCACAGCTTGACGACTTCATTTGGAGCTGCTAAGGAGATAAATACCTCACTGGAGGCATTCAGACACATGGAGCTATGCTAGAGCCCTGGAGCTAAAGGAACCATATGGGGACTCATGCCAACACTGAGATGCTTCTACCACCACTGGATCCACAAGACTTTCCACCCACTGGCCTGTGGTCTTGCTGCATTTGGCATCATGGCATGTGTTGCACGAGTCTGAAGAGGAATTTACAGACTGGTACTGGACATATTGGCTAATATCAGGCTTATGAATTTAGACTGCACTTGGCTGGAATGTTTTCTTTCTGTAAAATTTCTCTTGTATATAAAGCTCTTTCTTATACACATATGAGTGTCTATGAATTTGCTTCTCTAGTCTACCCAGACTAACACAACAAGGTAATTATGGCACCAAAGACAGTATAGGAAAAGGACGTTCTTTAATTCAGAGGAATAATGTGTACCATAGAACCCCAGACCTTGACATTAATCCATTTTAGCAGGAATGTAGAGATGTGATACAGTCAAGTTCTGAATCACTTTTTCCCATAAGAAATAACTGAAAACGGACTAATTCGTTCTTGATCACCAAGTTTTTACCCTAACCTTGTCTTTTTATACAAAACAATCCACAGAAATTTCAAAGTAAGTAAGTTCAGAGTTAAATATAATTTAAATAAGAAACACAACATTTAAAAAAATTTTAACAACTGCAGTATGGCCCATACCTTAAGATTGATGAGGATCTGAATCTGTGGACACGGCTGTGGAGAGGAAATATGGAGAGAGAGTCGTTGTTGGGAAGGACAATCTCCTTCCATAAAAGCAACTGATAGCTGTTTTCAGGAGTTTTTTGCTTTTTTTCCCCCTTCTTTGCTTTTTTTCACTAGGATCTGGCTGGCTTTCTCTTTAAAAAAAAATCTGTCTAATGTGGTCTGCTGTTGGCATTTCCTTAACTGTTTTCTAAGTTTACCAAATTATCATCAATAATATTGATGACACAGTTAACCAGTTCCTTATTGTGATGATTCTTTTTTAAAAAAACTCTTTCTTATGGGATTTTTTATCTAAAAACAGTACCTAAACTAAGAAAATTCTAGAAAACGCTTGGAATACAGCCACAAAAGGTTTAAACAATGATTACTAACAACACCAACCAATGCTGAGTGAACGAAACACAAACTGCTTTTTTGTTTACAAAAATCACGTACTTCGGGTCAGATTCTGATGTTTCGTTTGAGCTCCGGTGTAAAATGTTCTTGATATTTCACGTCAAAATCTGATTAAGTCAAGTACTGATGCGGTCGAGTATGGGGGTTCTACTGTACTTCTGCCAATGAATGCTTGAGTACTGCCGCTTCCACCTCTCCCAAGGAGAGTCACAGATTAAACGAGTCCATCTGTATTGCTGACATGATTTTTTACATAGTAATCACCTGATGAGGTATTGGTACTAGAAGATAAGAAGGCAATGACTTCCCACCACCATCATAAAAGGAAAGGTGGATTGGTGGGGAGTAACCATGCCACTATCTCAGTCACATGTGAGTGAAATAGAAGAGCGAGGAGAGATGTCACTTTCTAAGCCTTTGCCTTTTGTCAAGGTAGCATCCCTCATCATATTCCCACTTTATTCACCAGTCAGATAGGCGTGCTACTTCATCAACAATACCAATCGGCCATTAGAAAGCTCAGTGTGGCTTCTCCTTACAGTCCAGTCAGTATTTGGCCAATCAAAGTACAAGCGGAATAGTGTACTTAATTGATACAGATATGGGTCACAGATTCAAATGTACTGAATACATCAATAAATGTTGACTAAATATCTGAATGAAAGATATAATTCTTAAACCCATGAAATCTGAAATCGCAAAGATATTAAAAAACACTTGCCTGCATTCACAAAGTTAATAAATACTGAGGTCAGAATTTGGACTCAGGGAGAATGACTTCAGGAGGTCACACTTTCAAGCTGTTCATCAACATGGCCATCCTCCTGGGAAGAGAACTTAAATCAAAAAATGTAAAACCAGCCTTTGAGTACTTCAGTATAATTACCAAGGCATCCCAAATATAAGTAGAGGAGATTATAACTGAAGAAATTATAACAACTTATTAGCATTCAGCAAGACTCCTTATTAAAAAAAAGACTCCTTATCAAGGCATCTATTTCCTAGGGAAGAAAGAATTTCAATCTTGTAGAGCTGCCATACAAAATGATGCTAAGGTTACCCTAAACCAGTGGTTCTCAACCTTCCCAATGCCGCGACCCCTGAATACAGTTCCTCATGTTGTGGTGACCCCCCAACCATAAAATTATTTTCATTGCTACTTCATTTTGCTATTGTTTTGAATCAGACGACCCCTCTGAAAGGGTCATTAGACCTCCCCAAGGAGTTGTGACCCACAGGTTGAGAACCACTGCCCTAAACCAACAGACACTTCTACCAGAATAATAAGAAAATTTTACGGGAAATTTAAGTCAAGATGTGATGGGGAGGGAATTTGTATGTCTTGGAAGAAGGCAATGACATTTCTGTTGCTAGGAAAACAGAGAGGAGCAACCTCCCACCAGGTAAACATTTGAAAATACTTATAGAGAACCCAAGAGGAGAATATGCCTGGTACTAAGTTCCTAACTGGACACTTTTGACCTGGTTTCTATACAGCTCTTGGTAACCAGACTATGTGCAATAGACTACTGGAACTTTACACTCTGTTCTTTTGTGGTGCACAACATCCTTCATGGGCAACACCAGAAGGACTCAATGTGGAAACCCCACTAAGTAAATGGGTTTTACCACAAACTAACCTGAAGCCCTGGGACTTAAGGCTGAAATTCCCTAATGTGAGAAGAAGCAGATGGTGGCTCTGCCAAAAGCATGCAACTGGGGGTCACTGGATTTTGGTTCAGATCTCCTGCCTTGAGGATGCACAATGAATGGTGGCCTGGGACTACCATATACTTATTATTTTAATACATTTCTCATTATGATATGTATTAATATGGTAGGTATGGATCTGCTGTTGTGAACGAATATTATTGCAAGTTTTGCCCTATCAACAACAACAAAAGGAGTCCTGGTGGCTTGTTGGGCTCCATGTTGGGCTACTAACCACAAGGTCAGCAGTTCAAACCTCCCAATTGCTCCTTGAGAGAAAGGTGAGTTCTTATGAGTTGGAATCGACTTGATGGCAATGAGCTTGGGTTGGTTTGAGAGTTCCTTGGCAGTTGAGCTCAGCTGGACCAATCAACAGTTCCATGAACTGATTATCTGGCACCACATAGTAATGCCCGTGGATTCATTCTAATAATTGTCACCACAAGGATTGAAAGTACGCATGTTAGAAAGGGATATGAATGACACCACTCATTTGGGACATTATCTCACGTTCTAACTGCATCAAGTCTCAGAGTCCTTGAGGCATGGATCAAGAATGGCCACCACAGCCATCAAAGAGGGGCATCCAGATTTGGAGAAGTCTCTCAAAGATGATATCCTTCCCTGGCAAATCCCTGCTCAGTTCTATAAGCACGTGCATATGTATTTCCTCACTTGCTTTTACAACATCACTGAAACAGCTTTGCCTGCTGTCATAAATCTGGTGTCACTGAGATTTCCAGAATCCTAGACCAACCCTTGATTGTGACAAAAGATCTCTAAGCTCTTGTATGTAAACAAGATGTGAAGCCCTTAAATGGTAGGAACTTGATTTTTTTTTTAATGGTGTCAGCTGGGAATCTGAGTTCTATGTACTCAACTCAGCCCTTAGAGTCTGGGATTCTCATGAGGTTGACTTCTCAACCACACCCCTCAAGGTAACACCCAATTATGCCAATGTCAAAATATCCCTCGGGAGCCATCAGTTGACAGTAGGTGTAGAAAAGGATGTTCAGATTTAAAGAGCCTCTTCTCCAGAATAACTCTTGCTGCATTCTGTTGTTGTTGGTCTAAGCAGACACACATTCTGTAGTGTGTGGAAGAAAACTCTAACCCTACACATCAGAGAAATGCTCCAGGAATTTTATCTTTGCTGCTTTGCAACACTCACTTTCAGAAAACCCAAAGTAGAACAAGAGTAGTAGGACCTGCTGCCTGGGTGAGTGGGAAGTGCTTAGGGTCTGCAGCACCTAACAAATGGCTATTGATATTCAAAAACGTCTTTTTGAGTCAAATCATGGGTCTTAGAGATGTCATGTCCTCATTCTGTTTGCTTTACTTAAGATCTCTAAGAGGGGTATAGGAAGAGTCAGTAATGCTTGGATGTAAAAACTGCTTCTAATTAGAGTAACACTGATTTAATTGTATATAAATGAGTCTCTTGACTCTTACTATCAGCTTATGGGATACCATCTACCTGCTTTTGCTTGTTGCCTTCCCTTGCCAATCTCCACCTGGTACAACCCCAAATATATTCCTAAAAGCAAATGTAAAGCTGCTTGTCTCAGGAAAGGTTTCTAGACCACCTACCAGAAGAGCTCGTTCCCTAAAAGGAGAACAGGAATTTTATTTGCACCCTCTTCTAGCCACTACTAACTCTGTGCCTTTCATCAGAGAATCCACCTCAATATTCTGAGAACTGTGGGTGGAGTTTACCATAATAGGCCATTAGTCTCTGCACTTAACTTTCAACATACATGACATTCAACTTTTATTTGAATCTATTGGAACTTTCTAACCCCAGAAATGGTAATACCTGATTTATATAATACCTTGTAGCAGAAGTGTGGCTTTGATTTAATGACGACTGTATTATTTTAAGGCTGGTTGACTTGGGGGATGATTTCAGATGTCCAACGGCCTTGAACTCATAGAGTCAAATGAATGTAGTCTTTCAATGTGGACTGCTTGGGTATATGCATATGTGTTTCAATATTCCTGATAAAAATAGTTCAGGACCTACTCCAGAGGACTCGTACCCTCCTTGGCTGTATGAACAAATCAATTTCATTGGCTTCTTTTCTCTATTGAACTGATGCTGCTCTAAAACTAGGAAAAGAATACAAATCTCAAAATTTAATATGAAGATTTTTTTCATGGGACATAGTTAGTCCCTACATGCATACAACTTGGGAGCTAAAACTTAGCCCCAAATGGAAGTATGTTCAATGCTAGAGAGAGTGTGTCTGTAAAATGTGCTTTCTAGGAAATATGAGGGGTTAAAATATTTTTAAGAAATATTTAACAGTTACAAGAAGGCATATTGAATAGAAACAAGCATTATTAACCCCTAAATTGCTATGAATGTCAAATATCATCAATGTAATTGAATCTTCAATATTCTACTATTAACACTAGGCAACACACATTTAGTGCCTAAAAGGTTAGACTTGTTTCTGGATGTATTTGACCCACAGATTCCAAAAAGGGCACCAGCTTCCCCCTACTCACTCTAATCTTGGAGCTATAGCGTGTATGCCACATACCACTCTTGACTCTGCTCACCCAAAAGAAATCAGGATATATTAATGTAGTGTTAGATAAGCAGAAACAGGAAAAGTGCACTAGTTTTATTTAAAGTAGTCTGTATTGTAGCAAATATTTAGGTCAATTTATTCTTCACATGGTGTCCTTTGATGCAAACATATATTTTAACAACACAAATTATATGAACTTGGAATTTTCTCAAGTATCACTTCACCTTTATTAGGAATTGAATAGCAGGCAGTTCCATATTGCTATCTTAAGGGGAGCCAGAAATAAGAGTTACTGTACAATAAATAAGGAGCCCTGATGGCATACTGCATTGTGTGTTTGACTGATAACCACAAGGTCAGCGAATCGAGCTCACTATCCACTCTGTAAGAGAAAGATGAGTCTTCCTGCTTATAACGATTTACAACCTCTGAAGCTGATAGAAGAAATCCCACTCTTCCCTATAGGGTTATTATGAATTGTAATAAACTGACTGGGAGTGAGTTTGGTACAATAAACATCCATTTAAATTCTGAAACACCAAACAGGTCTGCCAGAGTTCAAGCTCTTTATTAAAATTAAAATAGACCAGCCTCGTTATATAAGATGGGACAACTTCTGCACCTGTGCACAGAAACGCTTAGAAGAAAAGTTAGAATTTTTCTTATAATGAAGTGTGGAGTCACTCTCACCTCTGAAAAACTTAACATGAAATACCCACTGACTTCTTTCTATTAAAGTGTATTTTGAAATGTTTACTGCACAATTTGAAGGAAAATTTATATCTCTAAAATATTTATGAAAATACTAAGAAGTCTTCATTTTCAATACTCTAAGTTGTCCTCACACTTCCTATATATGTGCTGTTTCAATGTCTTTCTTTATTTTCCATTCTTCTCAAGCTGTGTTTTGGCTTTGCAGTATACAACGTCCGGTCTGTATATATCGCACTCCTCCCATACCAAAAAGGAAAACCTGCTGCCATCTAATGAACTCTAACCCACAGTGACCTGATAGAGGAGAGAAGAGCTGCTCCGGTGAGTTTCCCAATCCTTAAATATTGTAAAGGCTGCAGAGTGGCTGGTGGATTCAAACCACTGGCTTTATAGCTCAATGAATAACCAGCTCACCAAGATGAGACCACAGACAGCTTCGTTTGGGAGTCCTGTAATACCTAATTCTTTTTCAAATACTTCTTACCATTTTTGTCTTATCCTGTAATTGATGAGTCTGAATTATTCTCACATTTAAAACTAGGATGATAAATTAATAAATAAGCATAACTTCAGAGAAAAACATGTAGGGGGAAAGTCATATTTAAGAAACTAGAGCTGATGCCATTTATCCAATGCAATGTTTTAATCAGCTCCCCAAATAGCCCCAGACAGGCCTAAAAACCAAAACACCAAGAAAAACGATTTTCATTGTTGACCTGTCGATAAATTCTTTTTCTCAACATGATGATTTTAAGATTTGGATTAATAGTGTCTAAGGGGAACAGTAACACTAGGGAGGTTTGCACCCCTTAGAATAGCTAACTATCTAAAATTCAAAGGTCACCATTTACCTAAGGACCAAGTTCAGAAGGCTAAGAACCAAGGAGGAATGGACACAGCAAACAGCACAAGTGGGATAAGGGGTGTTATACTGTAGAGATTGCATTCAGTGATGGTGGGAAATACATATATATCAATAGTTGAAAGGGAAATTGATCTACTCTATATGCCTTCATCCAATTTACATTAAGTTAAAAAATATATTTCAATTTAGAACTGTGGTTCTAATGAATTCGTTTTTACTGTCACTTAAGTCTCTATTCTTATCTACACCAGTTTATTTACTCATGAGCCATCTGTTTTATTTCTGATTTTTTCCACTCTATCAAATGACTTCATTTTCCAAGCAATTTTATGGACATGTAGTCACCTAAAATACAATTAAATAGCTTTAATATATTGAAGAGTTGTGTAATCATCAACTAAGAAAAGTTTCCTCATTTTGGACTCACTGGTATTAGCTTCCTTTTTCCCAAAAACCTCTATGTTCATAACCCTAAGAGAGTATTAATTAGTTACTGTCTTTTCATATTTACCTATTCTGAATTTCATATAAAGATAATTATACCATAAAAACCATAGCAACAATAACCAACTGAAACACAGAAAAACCTCGATCCATTAAAAAAGACAGAAAATAATAAAAACTAGCACAAGTGAAAAAGGTAAAAAACAGAAACATGACAACATGTTAAATTCTGAACTAAATATATCTGCTTTAATTCACTTTCTGATGCATTCTAAGGCAAGGCTTTTCACATCCCTGCTCAATGATTCAAGGGAATTCAATGGAGGACTAATCCAAATGGGGTTTCTGCAAATGGATTGGGCTTTCACTGTCATCCATAGCTTTCTGCAAATGGAGTACTCAGAATTTAAGCTCTAATACAGTTCCCTCCCCTGATCTCAAATTCTATTGTTTACAATCCTTGGACCACATAGGCTGATGTGCTTCTTCCATGTGACCTTAGGTGGCACCTCACTTAGATGGCTATTTATTTTAATACAAGCTTTAAAGACATCAGACATTCATCCCCTGATAGCATAGCTGGGTACCATCTGATTTCTTCACTACTCTTCTGTAGCATCCATATCTACAATTATCCTTTCATGAGGGCAAATATTGAGGGCAAATATATATATATATATATATATATATATAGAGAGAGAGAGAGAGAGAGAGAGAGAGAAATGAGAAATCTCATGTTCTACTGTAGTGGCAGGATTATCATCTTTTTGAGAAATAATGTAAATACCCTCCATGAGTCCTTTGGTAATTCTAATAATAAAATTCAATTCACTGCCGTGAGTATATGCCAACTCATATCGACCCTATAGGACAGGGTAAAACTGCTCAGGGCCTGCATTTTTGAGACTGTAAATCTTTACAGGAGTAGAAAAACCTGTCTTTCTCCTGCAGATAGCTAACGGTTTTGAACTGCTGACCTTATATTTAACCGTCCAGTATGGGAAAGCTTTTTAGACTAAAATACATGGGATGCTCACTTATGCATATTAAAAAACTTAAATGACTGAATCCTGTTTAAGTAAAACTATGGGGATTAGGCACAGGGCACAAAGTTTAATAGCACTCATTTACTATGATAGAACTATGTCTGAAGAACTAAGACACGTCATAAAAATTAAGAAAACAATATATTTTGCTTTTAACTTTCAATGGCTTGGACTATGATTAAAATTACAAATGACTAAGAAACAATATTGGTTTTAGAAAAGCTACATGTTATCCGATGTTACAATGGTTTCCTTTCTTTTTTTTTTTTCTTTTTTTTTCATTATTTTCCTGCTTCTTCCCAGATTTTTAGTAGCCATGACACAAGGAAATGGCACTGGCGTTACAGAATTCTTTCTACTGGGATTTGGTGGTCAACACAAGTTCCGGTATGCTCTCTTCATTGTATTTCTTGTGATCTATGTGACCTCCATGGTGGGCAATATTGGAATGATCCTACTCATCAACACAGATTCCAGGCTTCAAACACCCATGTACTTTTTCCTGCAACATTTGGCTTTTGTTGATCTCTGTTATACCTCTGCCATTACACCTAAGATGCTGCAAAACTTCCTAGTAGAAAATAAGTCAATATCATTCGTGGGGTGTGTAATACAACTATTGGTTTATGCAACATTTGCAACCAATGACTGTTATCTCTTAGCTGCTATGGCACTGGACCGGTACGTAGCCATCTGTAACCCACTTCGCTACCCCATAGTTATGTCTCGAGCAGTTTGTATCCAACTGGTTGTTGGCTCATATGTCATGGGCTCCCTAAATGCCTCTGTACACACAGGATTTACATTTTCCAGGTCATTCTGCAAGTCTAATGTCATCAATCACATTTTCTGTGATGTTCCTCCACTTCTCTCCCTGTCTTGCTCGAGTATCAACATTAACATCATGCTGCTCCTTGTCTTTGTGGGATTTAATTTGATGGTCACTGTTCTGGTCGTCATCTTCTCCTACGTATATATCATTGGTGCCATCCTAAAGATGTCTTCCACTGCAGGGAGGAAAAAAGCCTTCTCCACCTGTGCCTCACACCTGACAGCAGTCACCATTTTCTATGGGACCCTCTCTTACATGTACTTACAGCCTCCCTCAAATAATTATGAAGAGAATATGAAAGTGGCTTCCACATTTTATGGCATTGTGATCCCCATGTTGAACCCCTTGATCTACAGCTTGAGAAATAAGGAGGTAAAAGAAGCTCTAAAAGTGGTGGGAAAAAAGTTCTAGACTGGAGATAAATTGTTAAACTCAGCACTGCAAAGCACTTAGTAGGTACTATACAAGAACTTAATGTTTCTGAAATTCAACCTATCACCACCTTAAATTACCTTTTCCTGTTCATATGACTTTAGAATTTGGGAAATGTAGTAAGAGCATTTCTTCAGATTAATATTTCTTGTAATGTACTTCGAGAAAAATATCTCACAATACCCATGAAGAATAACCATATCAAGGTTATTTATAATATTTAAATCCATACAGACATCTTACAAAGTATTTAATTGTTGAAATATATTTCAAATATAATATTGAATACTAAAAAACTTCTCTTTCTATATAATCTATTCTATATTGATATTAAATTTTGTAAATTTTCATGCATTTAAATAGGTTTTCTAAATTATCCACAATGAAGCACTCGATAACTTTTATTGTAATTACTGTACAGGCCTGAATCTAAAATAAATTTATAGCTGCAAAAACATCTTGTGACTCGCATTATCCTTTTACCTAATATTTCTATGTGAATGAAATGTCTATGTGACATTTCCTATCCTTTGAAAATATTTATTTCTGTTATTAGTTCTCCTCTATTCTGAATCCATGTTTTCCTTTTCTAGGGAAAGGAAACTCTTTCAAACAATTTCTGTTTCTCTCTCCCTTAGGGATAGAAAATCTAGACTAAAGATGGATTATAAAACATAAAGGGTGGTCATTTATTTCTAAAAATGCATACTCATCATTTTAGGTCAGACCAATATATTTAGACCACAGAAATCCCATGTTGGAGAGCAGGTGAAGGAAACCTGCACCTGATTTCTGGAAGTGCTGTGCAAGTTAGGTGAAACAGCAAGTATTCTTCAAATTAATGTCAGTTTTCACATGGAATTTATAGGATGTGTACTTAATTTAAAGCACAAGAAGTAGACCAGAGAAAAATTCACACTTCTAAAATTCATTATCTCACAAAAATGCTAAGAAAAGAGAAAAATATATACAACTTGTAGTCAATGGAAGGTGACCTGACTCTTTCCAGAAAGGGTTATCTTTTTTTTTTTTGAAAGGGTTATCTTTATTAGAGAAAGAATCTTCTACCCAAGAACAAGGTTATGCCATCTTCATTTCACATGGGTGAAGGAAATTACTAAGATGAAATTCGTTATATCTTTAGTAGATAAAATAGCCAAATCTCTAAGTATTACATGTAGGAAGAATTGATCAAGTTGTGCTCATTTCAGAACAACATAGTACTGGCTTGAGATCAGCCAGTATTTGTTCCAACAAAGTGCAACTATAATAATAGGGCCTTGTACTTGATAGCTATACAGGCACCAAATTTATTTTATTGAGGACATTAGTAAACATTGATTAAATAAGTGAAAGAGAGATACAATCGTAAAATCTATGAAACTGGAAATATAAAGTTTTGAAAAGGTTCAACAACTTGCCCATGTCCATTCAATTAATAAATATTGGAGTCAGTATTTGGACCCAGGCAGAATGAATCCAAGTGTTCAACTTGTCCATCTTCCTAGAAAGAAAATTGAGGAAATAGCCATTGAATAATTCATGATAGTCACTGGGCATTACCAAATACAAGAAGAAGAGTGCATAAAAAGATTAATTCATGACAATATGTTTGTGTTCAGCAAGAGTCCCTCTAGGGAATCAATTGCCTGGGTGGTGGGCAGGGGGTAGGCGGGTGTCAATCCTATAGAGTCGCGGTAATTTAGTTCAAGATGGATCCATAGAGAGTTCTCTGAACTTGGTCTGGAACTCTACGGAAACTTCTGTGGTCTTCTTTCCTCCAATGGCCATCACAGAGTTATTAAAGGAGTTAACGACTGAAAACACACGATAGTGACTGAGTAACACGTACCAGAAGGACTTGGCAGAAAATCAGCGCAGGAGAGCTGACTTGGCAGAAAATCAGCGCAGGAGAGTTACTAAGAGGGAAATTCCATACTTCCGGGTCACAGGAGGAGCATCATAAAGATAAGTAGGCACAGATCCACTAGGTTTTGAGGAGCTGGGGGCTTCTGGCTTACCACATTGGAGGCCTGGCTAGGGTCTAACCTTAGCCCCCCCCACACACACACACACACACACACACACACTGTCTCTGCCAAAGCCAGTGCAGGGGCTTTTTCTCAACACAGTCAGAGTTTGCTGATACCTTGCGGCTGAGATTAAACCCCTCCAGCCCCAGGGCAAGGCTCAGAGCTCAGCTATATTGTTACTTTTATTTCCCTCTCTTCTCTCTGTCCCCCCACAGTCTCAGTGGACTTAGTTTTTCACTTTGTTTTGTTTGTCTTTTTCTCTTCTCTTTTCTCTCACACATCATGGCAGACCTCCAGACCACTTCCTTTAGCCTAAGGCATTTACGCCTGCCCTCCACCCAGCTCTCTAAATCTCTAGTCTTGAACCCTTCCTCGAGTTTAAATACATATTTCTATTTGCTTACCTGGCATTTTCACATTAATCCACCAGTGATAGATTGAATGCAATTTACCCCAAACCATAATGTTTGCTTTGCAGTTTATATATTCCCAACTCAGTTTTTGCAACTAAAACCTATCTATAAAAAATGTCATGGAGGAGTAATAAGAGAGCCCACAGACTGGAAAAATATCTTTAGCAATGACACATCAGACAAAGGCCTTATTACTAAAATCTACAATACTCTGCTAACTTCCAAAAAGAAAAAAACTAATTTCCCACTGAGGAGGTGGGCAAAGGACCTGACAGAAGTTTCACAAGGGCAGATATCCAAATGGCCAATAAACATATGAGAAAATATTCGAGATCATTAGCCATAAAAGAAATGCAAATTAAAACAATGAGATCACCACCTAACACTCTCAAAGGTAGCCCAATTTTAAAAAATTAGAAAGCAACAAGTGTTGCAAGACTTGTGGGGAGACAGGAACTCTCATCCACTGCTGGTGGACCTGTAGGTATGTACAGCCACTATGGAAATTGATTTGGTGATATCTAAAACAGATGGAAATTGAGCTTCCATACAACCCAGCAATCACCCTACTGGGTGTATGCCCAGAAGAGACAAGAAACAAACCATGGCCAGACATCTGTGCTCCAGTGTTCTTCATGGCACAGTTCACAATTGCAAGGAGATGGAAACAACCCAATTTCCCATCAACAGACGAATGGATTTTTTAAATTGCGGGACATACATACAATGGAGTACTACGCATCGCTAAAAAGCAGTGATGAACACATGAGGGACTTCACCACATGGAAAGAACTGGAGGAAATTATGCTAAGCAAAGTTAGCAACACACAAAAGGACAAATACAACATGATTCCACTGAGGTAAGCTTAAAAAAAGAAAATGCAAAAGGGCCACAGGGAAAAAGCTACTGCATACATACATTCCTGTGGTGAAGTCCATGTAGGCAGGGGGAAGACCAAATCCAGGGGTACATATGTTAGCCAAGTAAAAAGGAGGGAGACAAAAGAAAGGGGAAAAAAGAAATAGGTAGTGGGGGAACAGGGCACTAACCCACCCAAGGGGAGGGTACTGTTTATATCTCCACAGGGAAAGAGGGACGAGACTTCAGTCCAGTGCTCCAAGATGTGAATGCAGCATACCCACATGAAGCAGGGAGCCAGTAGAGAGGTCTGAGTGGCCAGCCCCAATTCCAACTACATGAATAGGCACCCCTCCTGCCAGAAAAATTTACTTCAGAGGACAGCACTGAAGCTACAGCTCAGAAAGAGGGACATGTCTGATCAGAGCACATGGGAGCGAATGAAGGGGGAGGAAGAGAGAGTGGAGCGCATCCTGGCCCACCAAGCCTGGAGGACAATATTCCCCCTCAGAGCAGCCAATGCTCAGAGAGGACCATATGGGTTGCCACACTGCGAGATATGAAGTCCTTCACTGACCCATAGCCCTACAGGGGACAACACTGGAGACACAGTGGGGGAATTATGCCCAATCTGGCCCCATTACACCAAGGCAAAACACTAAGGGTGTGCAACCGAACAGCAAGGGGAGCAGAGAAAGGAAGTCCCGAGGGAATACCAAAAATGGACTTTGGGATCAGGGCATGGCACCCCATCAGACTCAACCAGAAAACACTCCTAAAGGTCAACATACAGAGCTTGAACTATTTACAGGCTTTTCTTTTTTTGTG
>NW_022111316.1:5404909-5412709 GCF_000313985.2 Echinops telfairi | reverse complement strand
AGCATCTGGGGTCTTAAAGGCTTGAAGATAAACAAGCAGCCATCTAGCTGACAAGAAACAAAGCCCACATGGAAGAAGCACACCAGCCTGTGTGATCATGAGGTGTTGAAGGGATCAAGTATCAGGCATCAAAGAACAAAAAATCATAACATTGTAAATGAGGGGGAACGTGGAGTGGAGACCCAAAGCCCATCTGTAGGCAACTGTACATCCCCATACAGAAGGGTTGTGTGGAGGAGATGAGTCAGTCAGGGTGAAGTGTAACAACAATGAAACATACAACTTTCCTCTAGTTCCTAAATGCTTCCCCCCTCCCCTCCACTATCATGAGCCCAATTCTGCCTTACAAATCTGGCTAGACTCTACTTATGAATCTTGCTACCTTACAAATCTGGCTACACTGGTACAGATAGGAACTGGAAACACAGGGAATCCAGTACAGATGACCCCTTCAGGACCAGTGGTGAGAGTGGCGATACCTGGAGGGTGGAGGGAAGGTGAGGTATAAAGGGGGGACTGATCACAAGGATCTGCATATAACCCCCTCCCTGGGGGATGGACAACAGAAAAGTGGGGCAGGGAGACGTCAGACAGTGTAAGGCATGCCAAAATAATAATTTATAAATTATCAAGGGGTTGTGAGGGAGGGGGGCAGGAAGAGAGGGGAAAAATGAGTAGCTGATACCCAGGGCTCAAGTGGAAAGCAAATGTTTTGAGAATGACGAGAGCAACAAACGTACAAACGTGCTTCATACAATGGATGTATGTATGGATTGTGGTAAGAGTTGTATGAGCCCCCAATAAAATGATTTTAAAGAATAGAAGGAGTTAACTTAGTTAGAAAAGCATGCATGAGAGTAAGTTTAAAAGTATCACTACATAGCATAGAAACTTTTATGAAATAAAAGTACCAAAATGTGAAGCTACTGTTTTTTGACATATCTTTCATCTAGGCGTATTGACTTTGAAAAACATTGTTTCTGTCTCTCTAGCTTTTCCTTGAAGAATTCTGTGCTCTGCAATTTACACCATATCAAAATGGCAGTTCCCACATCCATGCGGGACTCAATCATGTTCCTTTTCAATTATTTCTCAGTTTGGGGGCACAAAAAGAAGTCTGAAAGGGCAAGATCTGGCTTTACGGGTAACGGAAGTAAGGTTTTCCAGCAAAATTCTCAGAGGATGTTACCCTTGAAGGATGAAATAATCCATTTTTGTGATGGGGAAAAAAATCCTTGGTACTAATTCCTGGACTTTTCTCATGAATGCAGTTTTCAATTTTCTTAAAATTTCTTCCAAAATAAGTCTCTATGATTGCCCTAGGGCCTTTGATAAAATCTACCAAGATTATTCCTTAGGAATTTCAAGAAATAGCTTCCATAACCTTCTAAGCTGACTTCTCTGCCTTGAATTGGAACCCAATGTTTTGTTTGGACTTTGTTTTTGAAAGAACTCTACCAAGACTAAGACACGAAAGAACTTGTCTGACACCACCCATTAATTGCAGAGACACATGGAAACAGGCTTTGCTTGGAATAAATGTATGCATGCATGAACTGGAATACAGTAGCAAGACACTTAAACTATGTTTGTAACTGATGTTGGGCCAAGACTTCAGTAGCAAGTTGTGATTGTGCCAGGCCCCATCTAGTCCCTGAAGTTTGTGCCAGTACTGACAGTCAGAGCAGTGAAGGGGCACCCAGATAGGACCATTCATAACAAATCTTTTTCCAGTTCAAAGGTGTGTACAGGTGTTTTCTCCCTTAACTTTCAACACCACTGAAGCAGCCATGTCTGCTATTATCAGCCAAATTTTTCATATAAAGAGATTGAGTTTTAGAGCAAGTAAAAGATCAAGAATTCAAAACTAGGTCTTGATTTCCAGGCTGGGACAGGTAGTCCTTAACTTCAAGAGAGTAAACAAGACGCAAAGTCCCTAAAGAAAAAATATATCTTTTTTTGTCTTCATCTAGGAATCACATTCAAGTCAATCCCTAGCATCTGAGATTCTTGTAAGGGCTCAAGCTTTAATCCCATAGTCTTGAAAAACAACCCCCCCATTTGTACAACTATAACAATATCACTTAGGAATCCATCAGTCTACAGCAGATGAATTCTGCTGTAGTTTATACAATTTCAGGCAGGGGCAGGGGAGAACAACAACTCCTATTGTATTTGTTCTAAGCAAACACACAATGCTAGAATGTCTAGAAGAAAATCTCACAAGGAACTATATGTGACCTCCTCCCTGGGGGACGGACAACCGAAAAGTGGGTGAAGGGAGACTTCGGACAGCACAAGACATGACAAAATAACAATTTATAAACTATCAAGGGCTCATGAGGGAGTGGGCAGCAGGGAGGCAACGGAAAAATGAGGACCTAATGCCGGGGGTTTAAGTGGAGAGAAAATGTTTTGAGAATGATGAGGGCAATGAATGTACAAATGCGCTTTACACAATTGATATGTGTATGGATTGTGATAAGAGTTGTATGAGCCCCTAATAAAATGATTTTTTTTAAAAGAAAAGAAAATCTCAATGACTGGCATCAAAGAAACACTAGGTATTTTATCTTTGACTGTTGTAGTATTTTACTTCCAAAGTGGCGCCCACTGACAGGGTGAGTTGAGATTATTTGGGCCATAAAGTACTTAAAACAATCCCTCAAACATTGTCAATGTCAGTAAATGCCTTTTTAGTCTTGCTTACCAGCTAACACTGTGGGAAAGAGATAAGTCAAGTGTGGTAAGCAGAGAAGGGGAAGAAAGTGTATACAAATGAATCCTTTATTCTCACATTAAGAAGCCTGGCATGCTGGGTTTCTGGGGTGGAGGTGAGTCCCAATCACATTCTCATAATTAATATTATTCCCCACTATATCCTCCCATAATCGTGCTACCTTAAGGTTACCTCTTACAAGCACATGGCTGATTGCTCTCTAGCCTGCAGCTTTAACTAAGGGAGAAGACCTGTATGATTGCTCTCTAGACTCTGGAGACAGTCACTCCCCCTTACCTGCCCTGTGCACTGGTGTCAGGTTACTCCTCCAATGTACTCAGGGACCTTTATGGTAAAGGTATAGCCCACTTTGTTATGTATGTGGTAACCTGTAATTAGGGGGTCTTGCATGTCCCACCTCCCCCAGAGTATATAAGCTTAGTTAGAAATATATTCTCTCTCTCTGCACAGACCTGGCTCCTAAAATCATGGCAGTCCCAAAGTTGAGCACTTGCATGCTTTATCTTTTCTGGTGTCTCTTTGATTTACCCCTCAATTATACAATCACCTCTTGGACCCTTTTGATTGTGGGGCCGGTATCCCACAGTCAGGTCTAGATTCAAATTTTGCTTTAGTTAGGAATGGTGTTCTTCTCCCATGTGGACTTTTTTGCTTCCCTGCTAGATGGTTGCTTGTTTAACTTCAGTCCTTTAAGGCCCCAGACACTGTCTTTTTAATAGGTGGGCACCATCAGCTTTCTTCGCCATACTTGCTTATTTACACATTTTTGTGTTCAGTGATCTATCTTATTGGGAAGATGAGTAACACATTGCCACCTTATTAGAACAAATCATTCTTGTACTGAGGTAAGATTAAAGTAGAGGCACAAAGTCCATCTGCCTCCTTGTTGTATTCACACACACACACACACACACACACACCACACCACACCACACCACACACTTACAAATACATAGACAAATACTCCTACCTTTATACATGGAAGAAGCACACAAGCCTGTGTGATCATGAAGTGTCGATGGGAATAGGTATCAGAAGTCCAAAAACAAGCAATCAAATTGACGTGAAGGAGCACAGACAAAGCTGAGACCAAAAACCACCTATAAGATAATTGGACAGTCCCTCACAGAAGGACCACACAGAAGGGATGACATATCCAGGGTGCAGTATAGCACTGTTGAAACACATAACAATCCTCTACTTCTTTGTAACTTCCTCCTCCTATTATTATGGTCTTAATTTTACCTCATTAATCCTGTTAGACAGGCATATGTTCATGTGCATTATTAAGAATATTCAATGCATAAAATCCAAGATAGATAAATCCTTCAGGATTTGTAACTGGAGTAATGATTTGCTGAGAGTAGAGAAAGTGGTGGGGGAAGGAAAGTGAGGAAGGTGAGAAAAGGGAAATTGATAGCAATGATGACTATATAACCCCACTCGAGGGGAACAGATAACAGAATAGCAGGTGAATGGATGCATGGGATGGTGTAAAATAAGGGGGTGGGGTGGGGGAGGTAAGAATTATTTATAAAGGAATAAAGGAAAAATCGTTTGCATTTGAATGTAGAAACTGCTGCTAATTAAAGGAACACTGAATTAATTGTATATCAAGGTGTAGGGGCAGTGAATTATTTAATGTGGCTCTTCTAGCAAAAGTCTCTAACTCCAACCAAATGACCGTTTCCTGCATGGGTTTAGTAAGAAGGTATGACAAGATGCTGATAGAATTCACCTGTGAGTAGTTGTGAACAAGATTCCCTGAAATGCCTTCCTGCTGTGTATAAAATGAGCCCTCTGAAAAGCAGGATGAGAGGCTTCATTGCCAGCAATAGCAGGAGTCTAGTGCATCCTCTGGTCCTAAAATGCCTGCACAATAGACCTCCTGAATCCAGAATACAAGTTATAACATCAGAAGAGCAGCAGCAGAACCAGGAGCCAATGCATGGAGCAGGGTGATGGATTTCCCAACCCACAAAAAAAGTAAAGCTGATGCACTTTGTGCAGGAGGCTGGATTGTGGAGTGGGATTCCTCTGGACACTTAATTCGGGGAGGTGGGTTTGCTGACCACTGAGTTTGAGATGAATGGATTTAGATTGAGGCCTCCAGGGGAGTAGTATGCCCCTTTGGACATTTGTTAGCAAACCTGAAACAACTTTGTCATGTGTCTTGATAAACAACTATCCAGAGCATTTCTTATTGGCATTGCAACCTGTTAACTTAATAAGCCCTTTAATTGTCAGTTTAGTTTGAGAGTACTGTGTAGCCATTGCAATGAATATTAGAAGCTAGAAATCAAGTAGAGACTACCAATCAAGGTAACACAAAAGGAGCTTCTTGCCTCCAAACTCTACAGGGTGCCATCATGATGCTTTTGCTCAAGTTACTTCCAGTATTTGAAGTCACCTCCCTTGTCAGTGCAGATCTCCACCTGGACAATCCTAAACATACATCTAAAACAGATATCCTAACCAAGTGATGTCTTTCTCTAAATTAACATAAAATACAATTTCCCTCTGGACAATAGCAAATATTTAAAAAGAGGAAGATCCTTGACAAGATGGATTAACAGAGTGGCCACAGCAATGCATCCAGAGATAAAAACAATTTGAAGTATGGCACAGGATTAGGCACTGTTTCATTCTGTCGTGCCTATGGTTGCTATGAGTTGTGGTGCATTCAAAGAAACAACTTTCTAAGTTAGGTGCCAACTAAGTCCAGAGCTTAAATTGTGAACACCCAATTTATTGAAGGGTGTAAAGGATAGCCCAAAATCCATCTGAAGAGTATATAGTCCAATTAAGCCTCTGGCAAATCCCCTATGGCCACAGGTTAGGGACTCAAGCAGCTTTATATCAGACAGAGATAATTATAACCTTAATTGTGGTGGATTGAGCCACCATATCACCATATCATACTTCCTCAGCTGACCTCCCTCTTGACCCAACTTGAATTTGCTCTGGGCTTAAATATTTTTTGCTTGTTCCATGAGAGAAATGTATTCTCTGTCTTTTAAACATATTTTTGGTTATCCTTTTCTTTCTTATTCTTTATTTTAACTTTTATTCTTTACCTTATTTTTTTCTTCTTTGTTTCATTTTAGTTTTTGTTGTTTCTGTTAGGTTTCCCAGTTTATGAAGCACAAAAGGAGTGGATGCATAGGGACAATAACTGATGCATTGGTTTATCCGGGATGGGGGATGGGGAGGTTGAAGGAAATTGGAGAGCAACCCATGAAAACGGGAGGGGGAGGGAGCATTCAAACTTACTGTGATGCTGTATATACAACACTTTTTAAAAGCAAATTAACTGAGTCCCGGCAAGATGGTGACTGAATAACATACATCAGAGGGACTCAGTAGAAATCAATGCAGGAGACTCACTGAGATGGAAATTCCACACTGCCAAGTCACAGGAGGAAGGTAATAAAGATAAGTAGGCACAAATCCATAGGTTTTGAAAAGCTGAGGACTTTTAGCTTACCACTGCAGAGGCCAGCTGGGGCTTAGCCTTAGCCCCACCACAGTCTCAGCTGGTGCTGGGCTTCTTTGGCCAGCCCAAGGGCTTTACTTCAACACAATCACAGCTTGACACCACCTTTGGCCAGGGTTTAAACTCCTCCAGCCCCATGCTCAGGCAATCGGGGCTCAGCTATTTCTTTACTTTCCTCTCTCTTCTCTCTTTCCCACCACAGTCTCAGCAGGCTCGGTCCCCCCACCACCACCACTCTGGGTTTTTGGCAGTTTTTTTCATGTACATCATTTCACACACCACTGCTGGCCTTCAGGTCACTCCATTCTGCCTAGGATAACTCTATCTGCCCTCCACCGAGCTGCAGGAGCTCCTGCCTACGCACCCATGCAACTGGGAAAATAACACCCACATTCCGCTGCACCCCAAAAGGCTAAGGATTTCCCTTTCAAACAGCTGGGGGAACACCCATCTACTCTCCAAGGCCCTTTAAGCTGCTGGGGAAACTCCTGCCTGTCCACTCTCTGAAGCTTTATATGTGGATGGGGAAATCCCACCTGCCTTCTGCCACACCCCAAAAGGCTGGGGGAATCTCCCCTTCAAACAGCTGGGGAAACTTCCACCTACCCCCCAAGGCACTTTAAGCAGTAGGGGGAACTCCCGCCTTCCCATTGTTGTGCTCTGCTCAGCTGTGGGAACCTCTGCCCACTTTCCATGGCATTCCAGGTGGCTGGAGGATCCCTTGCCCATTCTCCACAGCCCTGCAGGAGACAGAGGGAACTTCCTGCCACCTGATGCATTGCTTCACATGGTCAAACGTAGCTCTGCCAGCTCTCTGCAGTACTCCACACTGCTGCGGGAACATCCAACTGACCTACACGGCTATTTGTAAACTAGGGAAATTTCATCAGAAGGGTGCGCACATCCAAAGTGGGCACATCCACCCACCTTCGGTGGCAATCCCATTGCAGCAGAAACCCCTGAACGTCCTCTGAGGTGCTCCATGCTGCCATGGGCCACACTATCATGGTGTCCTGTGAGATCATCCAGTGCAGTGCCGTCCTCAAGGGCAAACAACCACCTGACCAGAGTCCCCAGATAGGACCATCCAAATTTCCCTTCAAATAACAGAATACTGGGTAGCTAGGGAGAGTGAAACCATAGGAGCATAAAGCAATACCCTGATCCCCCCAGTTCAGTTAGCTACAGGCAGTTTGAAGAAGCATTCCTACGAGTCTCCCAAAGACAGAACCCAGCTCAGCACAAGGACACTTTGTCCTGATAACCTGGAATTCTATGATACTCACCTTCCTGACATGATTGCTGAAGACAAAATAAGTGCATGAGTAAATGGGGTAAAGAAAACTTATGGTAGTACTCCCCAACAGAAGAATACTTTGTTCTAACAATTCGGCAGTTTGAGATGCTCACCTGCCTGGTATTATCACTGAAGACAATGGGTGCACAAGAAAATGCGATGAAGAAAGCAGATGATGCTTGGCTACCAAAAGATATAGCACCTGAAGCCTTAAAGAGCTGAAGATAAACAAGCAGCCATCTAGCTGAGAGACAACAAAACCCACAC
>NW_022111316.1:5402145-5403539 GCF_000313985.2 Echinops telfairi | reverse complement strand
ATTAGCCCATATGTTCAATACTAGTCTATAAAGTCCTCTTCAGACTCATGAAACACATTCAATGAATCCAAATAAAGGACATTCACAGGCCAATGGGTAGAAAGTCTTTGGATCCAGTGGCATTGTAAGCATCTCAGCCCTGGCAGGGGTCTCCACGTGGCTCCTTCAGTTCCCAGGACATGGGGTCTATCAGCATAGTGCCATGTGCCTTGTAAGTAGAGCCTCTCCAAGGGAGTAAGCTGTGAGAGAGACTACCTCCTGCCTCCAAGGAGGAAATACCACTGTTCCCATAGTTCTCAGGAGAAGGCCATGCCCACCTAGAGGCCTCATTGGCTATGACCCAATTCACAGAATAGACTCCACCCCTTCACTCTAAATCCTCTCAAGTCCCAAATTAACACCAGATTATGTAACTACCACAATGATCATAAGGTGTTGACAGGATCAGGTATCAGACATCAAAGACCCAGAACAAAAAATCATATCAGTGGGAATGAGGGGGAGGGCAGAGTGGAGAACAAAAGCCTATCTGTAGACAATCGGAGATCCCCTTACAGGAGGGTCACAAAGAAGAGATGAGCCAGCCAAGGTACACTATATCACTGATGAAACATACAACTATCCTCCAGTTCTTTAATGCTTCCTTCTCCCATCCCCCACTATCATGACTCCAATTCTACCTTACAAATCGAGCTAAATCAGAGCATGTATGCTGCTACAGAAAAGAGCTGGAAACACAGGGAATCCAGGACAGATAAATCCCTCTGGACCCATAATGAGAGTAGTGATATGAGAAGGGGCTAAGGAAAGTGGAAGGAGAAGGGTGAAATGATCACAATGACCTACATATAACTCCCTACCTGGAGGACAGGCAAGAGAGAAGTGAGTGAAGGGACATGCTGGTCAGTGTAAGACATGAAAAAATAATAATAATTTATAAATGACCAAGGATTAATGAGGAGGGAGGAAAAAAATGAGAGACTGATACCAAGGTCTCAGGTAGAAGGAAAATGTTTTGAAATAGATGATGGAAACATATGTACAAATGTGCTTGACACAATGAATGTATGTATGGATTGTGATGAGAGCTGTAAGAACCCCCAATAAAATGGTTGTTTTTAAAGGAACAAAAGAGAGAGAGAGAGAGTCCAGTGCTCTTTGACTCTGTAAAATGGCACCAGGCTCCTGTAAAACAACATACAACCAGAAACAGCCACAGTAACCTCAACAAAAAAAACAGGAGAAACAAAAGGCAATGTCAGAAGATGCCTGAACATAACGATATGCACAGAAGAAGCAGATGTTGATCTCCCATAGAAAAAAATCTTCAGAATGCTGCTTGGAATTGTACGGGATATGAGGGAAGCAATACAGGAAAAGGATGATATGATGGA
>NW_022111316.1:5392605-5394149 GCF_000313985.2 Echinops telfairi | reverse complement strand
TTTTTTTTAAGTATGCTCGAATAGCAGGACTCTTATTTCTCCCTTGAGTCCTAGGTACTTTAGCCTCCCCACAGTCTTCTGCAGAGAAGGTGAATTGGAATTTCTTCTTCAAGAAATCATATATTTTGGTCATTAGAATGATAGGGATGATTACCTGGACCTTAACAACGGCTCTTACACATAATACATATTATATATATATACATACTTATTTAAAACAAGAAAAATCTTTGTTTTATAAGAGGATTTTTGTTTTTTAAATAAAGCAAAAAATCCCTCTTGAAAGTAAGACAAAAACAACATCTGTCCTTTCTGTAACGTTTAGCATTTCTTCAGAAGGAAATAATGAACATTGTTTTTGCTAATTTCATCTCAGTCTCCAGAAGCAAAGATTCTCAAAGGAGCAACACTGATCCCTCAGGACCCAGCTATAAACTCCCTGATCAGGTAGGACCACAAAGATAGATCTTAGCAGGCGATCAGCTTATACCTGCTGTAGAAAAAGTATCTGAAGGCAACTCTGGTGTAAGTAAAACAAAGTGAATCTCTTTTTGTTTCATGTCAGTCTTGTAGCATCCTCCTGTGTGCAGGAAGTAACAGAGCCAAAGAGTCAGAGGCCAATTTGCAACATGTTTCTCCCCAAGACCTGAAAGGATCACTTCATCACTGGTGCTATAACAGAAAGGGAGAGAGGGAATGGTGTTGGGCTGGATGTTACCTGAGAAAGGATATGAATGAGTAAACAATGGAATTATCCAATGAGAGAATGAATGTCTTTAAAAATCTTTTCTTCATCCCATGAACATTTATTCTATTTTAAAGAATAATTTGAATGTGTTATGTATTAAGAGTATGTATTGACTGTCCATTCTATGTCTGAACCTTTGCTTACTTGAGAATCACATCACATCCCTGAAAAGCAGACTTGGCTTTTCCACTCCCCCTACTTCTTAAAAGGGAGCTCTAGTGCCTTACAAGTTGGGCTGCTAACCACAGGTCAGCAGTTCAAACCCCCAGCACTCCCCGGGAAAAAGATGAGCTATTTGCTGCCATAAGGATTTATAGTCTTGGAAACCCTAAGAGACAGTTCTACTGTGACCTACATGGCCAATGACAGAGAGTCTGGGTTTTGTATTTATTTATAAAGCAAATAAAAGAATTGTGAATAGAAAAAAAAGAGTGCAGGAATATGTATGGTTCAGATTTGAATCTCTCCCCAACCCAATAAGCCAGGATAACCATGAAGAGTTTGCTGTGTGTTCTTCCTGACCTGTCATCATGGGTATAAAGAGAATGGGAACAAGATGGAAAGTCACTTTGGTACTTGGCAGGGTTCCACACTGTGCATTTTACTAGGAAACTTGTTTTTGTCATTTGGCAATAGAACATGAACACCATTCTATAAAACTGCACGTTTACCTCCTTTTGGGGACCATGTGGAATTTTGCACACATGGGTTAAAGCACTTGGCTGCTAACTGAAAAAGTCATAAGTTTGAATTCACCAGCCAATTCCAGGAAGAAAAGATGTGGTAGTCTGCTTCC
>NW_022111316.1:5389154-5390660 GCF_000313985.2 Echinops telfairi | reverse complement strand
TGGCGAGGGTTCACTGTATTGCCCTTTTTTTCCTATCACTTTTGTAGGAACTTATTTAGAACATACACTAGTTTAGAAATTATACACTACATGTGTTTGATGCTGTTGCTTTTTTATGGTGGCGTTAATTTTTATCATCCACACCTGAATTCTCAGTGACCAATGCTAGATTCCATGCCCTATGCCAAATATTTGTCTGCCATCTACCTAAACTCATCATTTTGCAATTCTAGTTAACAACTGTGTCACTGAGATTTTCTTTTAGGAACTTATGGGGCAAATATCCTTAAGTGTTCTTCCACCAAGTATCCTTATGGATATTTGCCATAAATTCCTTCTTGCCCATGCTCAAATATATATTTTAGATCATTCCTTAGCATATATTCCAAATTAAATTAATTTATGTCCCCACATACACCTACACACACACACAAACCCAATTATCATCACTCTCTCTCTTTAATCTGCCTTTTTCTTTTAAAAATGATTAAGTGTCAAATATGCAAAAAATAAATATATCATTTATAAAATGATATATATGGTTTAAGGAACCATAATACAACAAAGATCCTGTTTCAAGAACATAGTATAAAAAATAAAATAAATTTTATTATTGCTTTGACTGCACTGGGAAATACATATTTTTGAGCTAAGTACAGATATGAATTTCATTTAAATGTTTTTAAAATCATCAAGCAAAAATGTGATTACTATTTAAAATTTAATAATGTGTGTTCCATACATGATACCATAGACAAAGCCAACAGATGGATGGAATGTGAGAAAATATCAGAAAAGTGTGAAAAATGTTAACAACTAGTAAGAAAATGACATTCTAGCGTAAATAAGGAGGATCTATAAGTCAACTCAATAGCAACCTTGGCAAACTACATGAGTGGACAATTTACAGAAATGTAGAATCCCATAATTTTAAGGAAAATGTTAAACAGTGATAAAATTCCTTGGTAATCAAGGAAAACAAATAAAAATAATGTATCACTCTGCTCCTATTTTTCTGGCATTTCTTAGGACCATGCCAACGTCCATAAGAAAGTGAGGACATGAGAAATCCTCAGTTATGTGTTGCATACACTGGTGTCTCTACTCTGGAAAACAACCCAGCAGCCCTTAACTCCAAACTCACCACCATTGAGTTGATGCACACTCATAGAGATCCTATGGGTAGAATTGCCCCTCTGCGTTTCCAAGATTGTAACTCTTTATGGGAGGAGGAAGCCTCGTGTTTCTCCCTCAGAGCAGCTCATGGTTTAGAACTGCGAACTATGCAGTTAGTAGCCCAATGTGTAACCACTATACCACCCGGGCTCCTTCATCAACACTTGGTCAAGCTAAATGCATGAATAGGCTGAAATTTTTTGATTCTAGGACCATACTCCAGAGAATATTCCACATAGAGTTATTTGTATTTGAGGCAAGTTATCCAATCTATAGGAAAATAGATAGGCAAACTACAGTTGATGAACATTATAGAGCAGTGTTATTCAA
>NW_022111316.1:5381166-5387718 GCF_000313985.2 Echinops telfairi | reverse complement strand
CATTGAGACTCAAGAGCAGGAAAAAGCAGCTTCTGTATTTTATGGCATTATGATCCCCATGATAAACCCTCTGATCTACAGCCTAAGAAACCAAGATGTGAGAGAAGCTCTAAAGGGGATCAGGAACAAGTGCTTTTAGTTGAGCCTCAGTTTCTAACTCAGCACAAACCAATTAAGCAACCAGACCAACACTGCTTTTATATTTCTCAGCCTCAAAAGATGTGGCAAATGTTTGTAAGACAAAAATGTGTTTTCTAATATAATCAATAAGATATACCTGGAATATTTTGGAAATCATCTCAAAAGTAAATAAGCTCAGAATTCATGTTCTCATTGAAGACAATGAGCCTGCTAGTGCAGTGGGATAAACATCAGGTTGCCAACAAAAAAGGTTGGCTGTTCAAATCAACCAGTTACTCTATAAGACAAAAATGTGACAGGCTACTTCCACAAAGATTCGAAGCCTTGGAAACCCTGTGAAATCATTTATATTCTGTCCTGTAAGGTCTCAGGGTGTCAGAATCAACTCAATGGTGATTGATGTAGATTTATGCTTCGGTTCTGCTGAAGCTAAAATTAGTGAAAGTGTCCATAATATTGCTCTTGTAGATTTCTGATGATCCTTTTGCTCACATGCATGCCACCTAAAAAGAATAAGGCACCATCATTCTTGGAGGTCTGCCCCATGAGTACCACCATTAAATTGAATATAATGACTCACTAAAACAAAAATATCTTCTAGTTTTCCAGAATTTTCTTTTATTCTTGTTATTTCTCCATAGCTTAACTCTTCTATTACTGTAAAAAAAAATTGAATGAGCCATTTCTTTGGAGAAAATGTTCAGAAGAGAAAAGAAAATTGAGTGAATTTTTACAAATAAAAGGGCATTGGGAACCTACACACTTATTTTTCCTATATGGTAATACCTTATTATAATTAATTGCTAACCAATTAAGAAATCACATTGGTAAATATAACTTACATCCACAGTATAACCACTCACAAGTTTATACTTTGGGAAAAGAAAATGCAGTGCCGAATTCAGTGTCACAGAAAATGACTTCCCAATCTTTCCATAAATTCCAAATCTCTGGGACTAGGAAAGAACATGGGGTTTGGCAATCATAAGACAAATCATACCAAAAGAAGCTACATCATAGCTGCTCATGCAACAGAGTGTTGGCTGAGAAATTAGGGCACTCTGCCCAGATAGGGTTACTAGTGGCTCTCCCAATCTAATCTCTGGAGACAGAAGCATAAGGTTTTGAGTGAAATGCAGCAAATCTTTTCCAGAAAAACAAAAAGAGATTGTTTTTACAACCATTTATGGATCATCTCCAGGGAGGGACCTGCCTCTAAGCTTTCCTCTCCTGGTATGTCTCCTTCTACAAACATTCTTAAATTCCTTTTAAATTCCTTTACTCAGATAAACTAGATAATTCAGAAATGTGATATATTCGTGGAAAATCTGTGTACCAAATAACATGGCTTTAATATTCAGACAGAGAAAAAGAGAAAACAGTAGTAATACTACATATTTATTTTCACCTCTTCCAGTCTATGGCAAATTATGTTGACAATCTTTTAATTTAGAAAATGTATTTGACATAATTAGTCAATATAACTACTCCATATTGTTAAAGCCCATAAGTCATATGTGTATGAAGTAAAAATTACAAGTTTATTTTGCTGACAGCAAAACAGGATACGCATACAATCCAAAAGCTATGAGTAAGAAATCAGTGATCACTCATATGAAGAAATTAGTAGTCTTTTTATAGCTACCTTGTGGTTTGGAGTAGCCTAGTTAGATACACTGCTTCTGACTGGCTTTTCTTTTGACCACTAACAATGCTATTCAAAGCACCATAGTCATTTCTGGCAGGGCTGATCAGCATCTTTGTAGTACCCTTAAAACAAGAAAGTATCTTTCAGGTTTCTTTCTTTCTTTTTTTCCCTTTCTATCTCCCTATTTTAAGGGCTCATGAAAGCTTTTAAAGATAACAATAAATTCAAAAATGCAAAAAAAAATTAAATAGAATGTGAATTAAAAAAGACAACGTGAAGGTAACAAAAATTAATGATAGACATATTTACTAATGGTAGAATTGAGAGTTCAGAAATAAACCAACATATCTATGGTTAATTTCTTTTAACTACGATGTTAAAGCCATCTGATAGAGGGAAAAAAAACAGTCTTTTTAATAAGTGGTGCCAAACAGTAAGATTTTCACATGCAAGAAATAAATAAAGCTGAACTGATACCTCATGCAAAGCTCATAAAAAACACCTCAAAATCGTGGTAAGCCCTAAATGTAAGAACTAAAACCATAAAATGCTTAAGGGAAAACATAGGACCGCTTTTACTTCAATACCAAATTCTTAGTTATGACATCAAGAGCATATCCAATAAGAGATGAGACAGATTAAATTCCACTTCATCAGAACTAAAAACGTTTGTCATGAAAGGACATTATCCAAAAAATGAAGACAACCTACAGATTGCCTCTCTATGGTACAGTAGGGTTTCCAAGACTGTACATCTTTACAGGGGCAGACACCCTCATCTTTTGACTTGGGAACAGCAGCAGGTGGGTTCATCTTTGACCTCATTGATGGTTAGTAGCCCAATGCTTATATTGTCGTATCACCAGTGTCCCTCTATATCTGATAAGTGTTTAATAATCAGAAAAACACAGTACTCATAACTTCACAATAAAAATAAAAACAATTAAAATATCAGCAAATGATCTGGATAGACATTTCACTGAAGAAGAAATAGAAATGGCCAACAGCACATGAAAATAGGTTCAGCATCATTAGTCACTAAACGCAATTCAAACCCACATTGAGATCGTTTTATCGCTCCCATTGAGATAGCTATGAACAAAATAAGAAAACAATAGGTATTGGCAAGCTTGTAGATACATTGGAACCATCTTCCACTGTTGGTGGAATAGTAAAATGGTATAATAATTGAGTATTTGGATATACAGTACTTCAAAATTAGACACAAATTGTCACACGGTGCAGAAATTCCACTCCTAAATATATACCTCCAAAAATAGAAATTAGTAATGCAAGCAGATCCAGGCACAAAAATGTTCATTGAAACACTTCACTGTCGCCAAACGACAGAAACTACCTAAATGCCATCAACAGATGAATTGAATGGGTAGACAGAATATAGCAAACATATACACAGAATATACTCTGCAGTACTGAGAAGCATAATCTTAACACACACTACAACACGATGAGCCACGAAAATATTATACTGAGTGAAATAAGTCAACCTCAAAAGGACAAACACTGTATTGTGGTCGCAAGCCATCAAGTCAGTGCTGACTCCTAGCGACCCCATGTGCATCAGAATGAAAAAATGCGACTGCAGACAATATTGTAGGATCGAATTTATCTGACATATTGAGAATATGTGACAATATATAGATCAAAGTATACTGGTGCTAATCCTGGGTATGACGGAGGGGGAAAGAAAATCATCGCACTTAGCTGGCACTAGCTTTTTTTAGGAGTGGTAAGAATGTTTGAAAATAGTAGTGAGAACTGCACAATATAATGAATGTAATGAATGTCACTGAATTATATATGCAATGTATATATTACAAAACACATTCCATTTCAACACTTTTACATATGTATATATATTTACCACCATGTAAAAGTATATACATAATTTTTAAATACTTTTAAGAGGGGAACATGTATAAATCACTCACTGCCTTCGAGCTGATTCCAACTCATAGCCATCCTTTAGGACAGGGTAGAACTGCCCCTGTGGGTTTCCAGTACCATAACTCTTTAGCTCGTAGCAAAAGTAAAAACTAACAGTTCTTAGGTATATGAAAATATATCCAACCTTGTTCATAGGTGAAAAAAAAACAAATAAAATTATAACATTTTATTTTTCTGTACTATAAAATTACTGACAGAGGATAATTTTCTTAATATTATGTTAGGGAAATATGTACTGTAAAATTTCTAGAAATGATACAAATTGATCTAGAAATGAGAGACAAATAGAGTCTCTCTCTGGGAAACACTGGATAATATATATCAAAATGTAAACTACTCCATGCTTTGTGATTCATAAATGCGGGGCCTAAGATTCTATTAGTCCAAGAGAAATACTCTTATTTATGAATATTAATATTTGCTATGTTGCCCATGTCAGACAGTTAGTGGCCCTGTGTACAACAGAACAAAACACTACTCAGTCTGGGACCATCCTAAAATTGTTGTTGTGCCTGAGACCTTCTTTGTTGTAAGATTTATTATATCACTGCTTATTAGTAAAATAGTGGAAATAATCTAAATGGGGGAAACTTGATTAACAAATTAAGGAATTTAGCTCATCAATAAAATCTAATACACTATTCAAAATAATGAGGCTTCTCTTCCCATGTAGATACAGAGATCACCCATACATACCTAGTAAAAATGCACATTTCAGAACAATAAGGTAAATATAAGGCTGATCTCAAGAAGAATAACAAGAGCTTGTAAGAGTGACTGACCTCCAGGGAGAGCAAATTGGGAAGATTGGAAATCAAGGGAAAGGGAGGAAGTTGGTTTTCACTCTATGCTGTTTTAACTGTTGAATATTTTGTGGTTGTATGTGGATGGGGCGAGGAAAGGAAAAGCAGTAAGTAATGGAGTGGTAAAAGTCATTAGTTGGGTAGAAAGGCAACTCTCGAAAGAGAAGACAGGAAGTCCATAAGGCAGCAACATAGAAATGTGATTTGTTCCCTCTAGAAAGCTTAACTTTCCTAAGCAATATATAAACAATGAATGCTGTTTTCCCCATTCCATCTCAGTCCCAGGAACCTCAGAATCTCAAGAGAGCAACACCAATCCCTTAGGACCCAGCTATGAAGTCTCTAATTGGAAAGAACCAGAGAGAGAGAGAGAGATTAGTAAGCAATCAGCCTTCACTAGAGTACAAAGAAATTCTAGTGTAAGTAAAGAAAAAAAAACACCTATTTCAGCATCAGCTGTTTATTAATGCAGTTTTATGAGAAGTTGCAGAGCAAGTGGACCAGAGATTAAGCTACACAAGACTTGAAGTATCATTTCATTATCAATATTGGAAATGGAGTAGGGAAGTGGGTTTAGTGTTGTCTAGAAAATGGCATGAATGAAAAAACCATGTATTCACTGAATCATTGATGAATCAAATTTATATGACTTTAATGTATCATTTGCATGTGGAATTATGGTCATCTCTGGAGTACCAGTTCAATGCATGGCTATGTACTGGGAAGTTTACCTAAATCTCCTCGCTTGAACCGCACCTTTACATTTTCATTACCTTCATATTTCTTTACTTCTTATTTGGAAACACTTCTATGTTCACCAAGGAGCCCTGTTGGTGCAGGAGACAGATGAGGCTCTGTGCTCCCTGTGAAGATGTATAGCTTCAGAAACCCTGCATAGAGTCTCCAAGAGTGGGAACTGAGCCAATACCAGAGGTGGGATATAGTTAGAGTAAATGACCCAAACCAGTAACCTTCACCTAGCATCCTCCCAATGGTTATCTTTACATAGTAAGAATACTGGTACCTCAGCGGGCGCGTCTGTGCGCCTGCGCACCGGAGGTCAACTCCGCTGAACCGACCTTGACAGGGCAGTAGCTGGCTCCCGTCGCATCTCCGCACTGGCCGGGCCCCGGGGACATGCCAGTCCGGAATGCCCAGGGCGACGGTCCCGCCTCCAGTCGCTGGGCCGGCAGCACGAAGACCTGAACGCCAAGGGGAAAAAGAAAGTGGCACACATGTACAAGGCCCTGAACAGCGACCCCGCCGCCGCGGACGCCCTCCGGCGCCTGGCCATCGATGAAGGCGGCCTCCTGACTGATGAGATCCGGTAGAAAGTGAGGCCCAAGCTCCTCAATGTCAACACCAGTGACCTCCCTCTTCTGTCAGCCCAGGTAGGAGTAAGAAGATCCCTGTGGACACAGCGACAGACCCAAAGAAATGCTGCCGAACCAGGAGGCCCACCCTGGGGTCGGTTCTGCCGTGCTGTTGGTGTGGCAGGGTGCCAGGAGCTGAAGGTGCTCTCCTCCATTTGGCAACTCTTAGTTGAGCGCCTGTTGGGTGCCCGGGAGGAGCCTTCGGCAGATCAGCAAGGACTACCAACAAGTGCTGCTGGATGTCTGGTGGTCTCTGCGGCGCTTCCCGCCGGGGATGCCGGATGAACAGACGGAGGGGCTCCATGAAGAGTTGATTGATGTCATCCTCCTCCTCGTCTTGCAGCAGAACCCTCATCTGCACTACTACCAGGGCTACCATGACATCGTGGTCACGTTTCTGCTGGTGGTAGGCGAGAGGCTGGCCACACCCCTGGTAGAGAAACTGTCTACCCACCACCTCAGGGATTTCATGGAATCAACCATGGACAACACCAAGCACATCCTAAACTATTTGATGACCATCATTGACCAGGTGAACCCAGAACTCCATGACTTCATGCAAAGTGCCGACGTGGGGCCCATCTTTGCCCTCAGCTGGCTCATCACCTGGTTTGGACAC
>NW_022111316.1:5378846-5380231 GCF_000313985.2 Echinops telfairi | reverse complement strand
GTGGGCAGACATCGACTGGATTCCCGGGAAGGAGTGGCAGTTGTCAGGGCCTGGACCAAGGTTCACCTGCCCCTTTTTCTTCCACCCTCCCAATCCCATTAGCCACATGGCCTTGCTTAGAGCATTTTTAATACTATTTTTAGAACTACATACACCTGACCTAGAAAGCGCCTCCATTTTTAGAATAACCGTCCCTTCACGGCTGTCAGAGGATGCCCCCCTAAACCACGCGTTTCACCCAGCCTGCGCCCCGACTCCCGCGGTGTGCTTCCTCTCGGCCTCTCCTGCCTGTTCCCGGACAGGCATCTTCTCACTACCGTGGCGTCACCTTCCGTGTTTGGTTGGAAATGTCACCGGAACCTTGCCAGCACCTGGAAGGGGACATGAGGCTGGATGGCAGCTCTGGTCCCCAGGACCCGAGGGCTCCGCAGGCCTAGTGCACGGCCCTGCGGCTTTTCCCGTCAGTGAGGCCCGGTTCATCGCGGATGGACCCTGGCTGGAAAAAAGTGCCTTTGTTGCTTTCAAGACTCGGGGTACAGCCTGAAGCAGCCACGCCCTTTCATTTACGGCCACCGCAGCCTGTTCTCTCGGCGGGCGTTTTCTTAATGTGGCCAGCACGCCGCCCAGAGCGCACAGTCTGCACAGTGGGGGGCAGCGCCCTCACCCTGGCAGGGGCCACCACAGCATGATGTGGACGGACTCCTGGGGACAAAGGAGATTCGGCTGGATCCGGATTGACATGGCAATTAATCCCAGTTCTTCACAGTAGTTTGTCCCCCTCACCAACGGGCCGCGGCACCTTCCCCAGAAAGAGAAGGCAGGTCAAGGCCCGGCAGGCTCTCTGAATCCCAGAGCGGGCCAGCCTCTGAGGGAAGCCCCGCGGGCTGCCAGGATACGCCCTTCTTCCGCTCTGAAGAATCTGTGTAAATGTTTAGTACAGAGCCCTGCCTGAAATAAATAGCCATACACGGTTAAAAAATAAAATAAAATAATACTGGTACCTCAAAGCCAAGAGTGTGAAATGTGTATCAGTGAAATGTGTATTTATTCTTCTCTGACATTTACCACAAGTGTAGATTTGGATTAACACCATAACAATCTGGATGCAAAACCATTCCATCCCAATGAAATCAGCGCCATGAGTTTGGTATCAGTAAAACATGTGTTTATATTTCTTTCTCATTTATCACACTCAAAAGGTGTATTAGTCTAGGTACTTTGGAGAAACAAATCCACAGCGACTCATGTATAAGAGAGAGTTTTATGTAAAGAAAATGTGCATCATGAAAACATCCCAACCCAATGCTGCCCAAGCCCACAGGTCCAACATTAACCCATTAACCCAACACCAGTCCACAAAGTCCTCCACCTCACAAAACAGAGGC
>NW_022111316.1:5371505-5377476 GCF_000313985.2 Echinops telfairi | reverse complement strand
CATGACTCCACATAGCTTGTCAACAGGAAGGTGAAAGCAGGGAGAGAGAGACTACCCTTGAAGAGCCATTTATCTCTGTCACCCTCCAATCAAGCTGTGACCTGATTGACAAGCTAAACCCCACCCACATGTTCCTATGGGAGCCATGTTGGTACAAAAATAATAATTATAACAGTCTACCCCTTACCGACTTGGCACTTGTACACAAAATTTTAGCCATGTATAATTTCCAGATATTAGTGAAATCATACATACACCTAACATATAGCTAGCAAGCATAAAATGAAGACTATAGTACAATCATCTTTGCACCTAACAAGATAAAACTAAAATGCATGCACTCAAAATGTGCCCACCTTATTTAAACATAATGTTCTATAAGTGTACAAAACAAAAATATTATATGCCTAACAATTGCAGTATGTGAACATCTACAGAATAATATTATCAAAATATTCCCATGAACATATTCTCCCACCTATAAAAGTTTGTAAACCAGCCACTTCATGACTTTATCCAATTTCTACACTCCCCACTTATATTAACCTAGTACTCTGAGGAGACAAGCAAGTTCTTTGATGTAAAGAATCTGCATTCCATTGAGAACCTTTTGAGTCTGTATCCAAAATCAAAGTCAAATCAGGACAGGCCGCCCATAATATCAGCAACAATATGCACCAGTTCACAGACTCAAAAACCTTATCTTCATCTGGTCGGGTTCTGGTCAACTCAATATGGACTGTGGCCTTGCTTGGCCTCACCGAGTGCCAATAGGCTGTTTCCAGTGTTTAATCAGCTTTTGCAAATATTTCCATAGGTATTTCATCTATTTCTGGAATCTTGTTTCTAGTTAATACCTTCAGTGCAGCTTGGAATCAGCATGTTCTTCCTTTTCGATTTTCTAAATCCAAGCCTTTGTATATTTTGTAATAATACTGTATGTACTTTGTCTTTTTAAGCTGTCCCTTGAAAATTCGCATTTGGCTCTTTTACTTCATCATTTCTTCCCTTTGCTTTAGCTACTCTACTTTTGAGAGCAAATTTCAAAGACTGCTTTGAAATCATTGCAGTCTTTCATTTCTGTCTTTTTAATTACTGTGTCTGTCTGGGTAGACTAGAGAAACAAATCTAGGGAGACTCGTGTATGTAAGAGAGAGCTTTAAATAAAAGAGTAATTGTATATTAAGAAAACATCCCAGCCCAGTCCAGATCAAGTCCATAAATCCAATATTAGCCAATATGTCCAATACCAGTCTATAAACTCCTCTTCAGACTCACACAACACATGCAATGATGCTGAATTCAGGAAATCACAGGCCAGAGGCTGGAAAGTCTTGTTAATCCAGTGGTGGTGGTAGCATATCAGCATGGCATGGGTCTCCATCTAGCTTCTCCAGCTTCAGGGCTCTGGCTCTATCAGTGTAGCTCCATGTGGCTTGTCAACAGTAATCTCTTGAAGGGAGAGTGTGTGTCCCACCTACCAGGAGGAAGACAGGAGTTCCCAGAATCCTCAGAAGGCCATGCCCACACAAAGGCCTCATTGACTATGACCTGATTGACAGGCTACACTCCACCCCTTCGCTCAAGTTGACAGGAGATTATGAAATTGCCACAATGACATTCTGATTCCTTTGCATATAATATCCCTGATGTTATGCCACAACTCATCGGGTCTTTGGTCTTTGGTATTCAGTGCTTCCAATGGGTTCTTGAGATGTTATCTAAATTCAGGTTGAATGCATTTGAGATGGTATTTTGGCTCTCACGGATTCATTTTCTTTTCTTTTTTTTTCAGAGTCATCATGAATTTGCATATGAACAATTGATGATCTTTTCCACTATCATAGCTAGCCTTGGTTTGCCTGATGACATTAAGTTTCTCCATAATTTTTCCCATAGATAGTAGTTGTGTTAACTGGACTTCCTTGTAGACATATTGATCTTACCTCATCCTAGAGAGCATTGTACTTCAAGATAGATCTTTAAATGTTCTTTTTGACAATGAATATGAGATTATTTCTCTTGTGTTTATCATTCTCAACTTAGCAAACAATATGGTTATCTGGGTAAAAATGGTCTATACCAGTGCATGTTCAGCTCACCAATGCTTAATATACTTGGTACATTCCAAGTTTAGTAGATGATTGCAGCTGTCTCTTCTTATTTTGAGTCATGTCTTATCAGCAAATGAAGATCCCTAAAGCTTTACTCCAGCCACATCATTATGGTGAATTCTTTGAGGAGGCAGCTCTTCCACAATCCTTTCCAACCTGAGTGGCTCATCTTCTGACACTTTAATGGACAACGTTTTGTTGCCATTCATAGGTTTTCATTGGCTAATTCTTCAGAAATTTATAGCTAAAGCCTTATTTATAGTCTGCATTAGGCTGGAAGCTCCAATGAAACCAATATGAAATACAAGTGGCAAAGCTTCCAGCATCATAGCAACATGAAAGCCACTATAGTCTGACAAACAGACAGATGAATAAAAGAAGCCTTAAGTAGTAGCAAAAGAATAGCGAACACAGCTAATGATCTGTGATAATTTCCCCAGAACTGTAAAATTATTTTTCTGCAGCATCGCCTTTAAAAGCCAAATCAGTTAGACCATAGAAAATATATCCTGACCCTCTGTGAAACCAAGTATTATGCCATTTCCAATCCTGCATTTAGTGGCCTTATCTTTTTCTGTTTTTCTTTATTTACAACTTTTCAGCTGATATGTAATCTTTGCTAACCATGAAACAAGAAAATGACACTGATGTGACAGAGTTCACCCTCCTGGAATTTGCTGGTCAAAACAAATTTTGGCATATTCACTTCATAGCCTTTCTAGCTATCGATGTGATTTTTCTCCTGGGTAATCCTGGGATGATCCTTCTCATAATGATTGACTCTGGCCTTCACACCCCTATGTACTTCTTTCTATAAAATTTGGATTTGTTGACCTCTATTATATCTCTGCTATCACTCCCAAGATACTGCAAAATGTCATGAGGACAAATAATCCATCTCATTCATAAGATGTCTAGTACAATTGCTTGTCAGTGGTGCTTTTGAAACCAGTGACTGCTACATCCTAGCTGCTATAGCAGTAGAATGCTATGTGACCACCTGTAACCTACTCTGTTATCCAATTTTCATGCCACAGAGTGTGTGTATTCAACAGCTACTTGGTTCATATTTCATGGGTTTCATAAATGACTCTAAATACAAGTTGTACCTTCTCATTGAACTTTTACAAGTCCAATGCAATTAACCACTTTTTCTATAATGAACCCCCAATTCTTGCTCTCTCCTGCATTAATGTGGATTTCAACATTCTGCTACTGGGAGCCTTTGTGGGTTTATCCTGGTGTTAACTGTGTTGGTTGTCATCTTTTCCTACATTTATCTCTATCTTCCACAGCTGGGAGGGAAAAGGCCTTCTCCACTTGTCTCCACCTGACAGCAGGCACTCTATTCTTTGGGATGCTATCTTATATGTATCTGCACTATGGCACCAGTGAAACTAAAGGGAAGTAAAAACAGCTTCTGTATTTTATGGCATTACGATCCCCATGATAAACCCTCTGATCTACAGCCTAAGAAACCAAGAGGTGAGAGAGCTCTAAAGGGGATCAGGAAGAAGTGCTTCTAGTTGAGCCTCAATTTCTAACTCTCAGCACAATTCAGTTAAAGAACCAGACCACCAGTGCTTTATATTTCCCAATCTCAGAAAGTGTGGCAAATGTTTGCAAGATACAAAAGTGTTTCCTAATTATAACAATATATATTCAACAAGATATATCTGGAATATTTTGGAAACCATCTCAAGACTACGTAAGCTCAGAATGCATGTGCTTATTGAAGGCAATGAGCCTGGTGGTGCAGTAGAGTAAGAACTGTACAGGCAACAAAAAGTTTAGCGAGAAAGGGTAGTTTAGTGAATTCTCATGGTGACTTATGAGGGATTTACACCCTTTCTTTTCCGATATGATCTCTAACCAATTAAGAAATAGCACGGATAAATTTAACTTAAATTCACAATTATAACTACTCATCTGTTTACACCATGTGAAAAAAATCCAGTGCAGACTTTGGTGTCGCAGAAAATAACTTTTCCCATCCTTTCCAGAAGTTCCAAATCTCTGAGATTAGGAAAGAACACTGGGTTGGAAGTCAACCCTAAGAAAATAAAATGGAACACTTAAAAATCAATAATTTGTACGAAGAGAGGATTTAAATTCTACCTCAGTACAAGAATGGTTTGTTCTAATAATGTGGCAATATATGATACTCACCTTACTGACACGAACCCAATCCCACAGTGTCAAAAAGCTAGACCCTACTAGGTTCCCCTACTTGGCCTCCTTATCAGTTTTTCTCTGAGTCACACTGAGAGATCTCTGTAGTGTATTCTGCTCTGGCTCCATCTTCCCAGCAGCCCCCAGGCTTCCTCTGAAAAATACTTTTAAAGGGGGAACATATATAAATAGTTTACAGCAAAAATAATCTTAATGGTTTCATGGTTGTGAAAATATCTTCAACCTTTTTGACCTTTACAGGTTTTCTTAAATTTTTTTAAACCTGATGAATCAATCATGTGCTATCTTTCTATACTACTAAAATACTGACAACATTTAATAAAATTTTAACTTTATGTTGAAGAATGATGCACTCTATTTTTTCTAGACAAGATGTAAATTGATAGAGCTTCTCTCTGCGACACATTTGGATAAAAGATACCAAAATGCATAAATGCTCTCTGTGACTCAAAGGTGCCTCTCCTCACTGATGAACCACATAACTATCCTCTAGTTCTTTAAGATTTCCTCCCCTTACTATTATTGTCCATCCGTGATACACTTCGCTGGTCATGTTAGACTTGTGTATGTTCATTTGTACATCTAAGATCACTTGGTACATGGTAGTCAAGATAGATGACCCCTCAGAGACAGTGACAGGAGTAAGAGTTCCCTGAGGGTACGGGAAGTGAGGTAGGGGGAGGAAATAGGGGAGTTGATAGCACTGATGATTGTATAGCCCCATCCAATGGAAGTGAACAACAGAACTATGTGGGAAGGAAAGGGATATATTGGAATAAGTAAGATATGCCAATAAAAAATTTTATTCATGGAATAAGAAAAAAAGGTGCCTCTCCTGAGCATCTTTTAATCCTAGAAATATATTTACACTGATGTACATTCATATTTATGTACATGAATGTACATAATTGCAGTTCGGTGCTGTCCCATAGATTCAGAAAATAGCAGCCCTGTGGGCAACAGAACAAAACACTACACAGTCTTGCACCATCCTCACAATTGTCATGTTCGAGCTCAAATTTATTACAGCACTGTAGATATTAGCAAAATACTTCAAGCAAAATATTTCAAACAAATCTAAATGTCTACCAGTTGCTCATTAAAATATATATATATATACCTTTAATTATATAAATTAAGAAATGCAGCAAATCAATAAAATATAATGCCATGTTCAGGATAATGAAGTTTCTCTTACCATAGAGATAGAAGATCACACAGAGACACTAAGTAAAATCGCAAGTTTCATAGAAATGTGAATAATATGCTGTCATAGTAACATGATTGCAAATGCAAAGCTAATCTCTAGAAGAAGAATAAGAGCTAAGAACAGTGACTGACCACCAGAGAGGAGAAGTAGGGATAGAAAACATCAGGGAAAAAGGAGGAACTTGGTTTTTACTGAAGAATACTTGTACTGCTGAATCTTTCATTAAGTGGTTGTTTGTGCTTGTGGGGTGGGAATTGGAGAAGACAGAAAAGCAAGACGGAAACTCCTAGCCATCAATCAATTCAGACTCATAGGGACCCTGTAGGACAGGGTAGAACTCCCTTTCTGAGGCTGTAAATCTTTTTTTTTTTTTTAATCAATCTATTGGGGCTCATACAATTCACAATACATAGATCAATTGTGTAAAGCACATCTATACATTTGTTGCCCTCAT
>NW_022111316.1:5362072-5370907 GCF_000313985.2 Echinops telfairi | reverse complement strand
AACAGAAAGCCTCATCTTTCTCCCCCAGAGGAGCTGGTGGGCTGGAACTGCTGGCCTTCTGGTTAATAAACCAACACATGAATCAACACACCACCAGAACTCTTTAAGCAGAAAGCAGTGTGGGAAGGGAGGAAGGGAGAAAAAGAGCAGTTGGTAGGTAGACAAGCAACTCTCAAAAAAGAAAGCAAGAAGTCCATAAGGCAGTGACAGAAATCAAATTTGTTCCCTCTGGAAAACTCAAGTCTCCTCAACAAAAAATAATTAATGAATGCTGTTTTTCCCAAATACATCTCAGTCTCAGGAGCCTCGGATGCTCAAGGAAGCAATAATAATCCCTTAGTTCCCATCTTTAAAGTCGCTAATTGATAAGAACCACACACAGAGAGAGATTGCTGAGCATTCAGCCTTCACTGGGTGTAGGAACAAACCTTCCATAAGTAAAGAAAACTGCGTTTTTCAAAAGCAGGTGGGTATCATTGCAGTTTGAAAGGGCAACAGTTGAACAAAAGGGTCAGATATTAAGCTCCAGCATGTTCCACACCAAGACCTAGAAGAATCATCACCCTGCTAATAATAGATACTATGTAAGGGAATTGAGTGCTAACTGGAAAAAGGATAGGAGTGAATGAATAATTGATTCATTGAGTGAATAAATGAGTCAATCAATATTTTATTACTTTAATGTATAGGTTGCATGTGTTATTATGGTCATTTGTAGAGCACCTATTCAATGCATGGTTATGTGCTGGGAAATTGACATAAATCTGCCCCCGGGAACCTCACCTCCCTGCAAAGCAGTCTTTGCTTTTTCCTTCCAGGAAATTTTTAAAACTTATTTTGAAATAAATATATATTCACAAAGGAGCCCTAGCTATTCTGTTAGGTAAGCATTGAACTGCTGTGAGGTCGATGGTTCAAACCCAGAAACTGCAAGAGAAAGCTGAGGCTGTCACCCTCCTGTAAAGATTTACAGCCTCGGAAACTATATAGGGTCACTAGCATGGGGGAATTCACTGATGTTATTGATGGAATATATTTTACAGTAAATTGCAAAGACTGTAACCATCACCCAATTTACTCCCTATCATTATCTCTGTGTAATTATAAGATTACTAGAACATCAGAGAAACAGATCTGTCCAAACATGCATTCGAAGGAAAACAACTGACAAGGTTTTAACCATTCAAGTCAGGGTTATCATTTTGATCTCCTGCAGTCATCTTTTCAATGAGCTCTATTTGGTAACCAGTTTTTCCCCATCCCTCTATTATGAATAGAAGGAAAGAAATCAGCAGAGGATTATCTCACAAATGTATCTTAGGCTTCCACTGTCATCCACAGCCTTCTACAAACCAGAATCTCACAATTGAGGCTCTGATACTATTCCCTCCTTTGGATTTGGATTGTGTGATTTACAATTCTTTGGTCACTGGTGTGGGTGTGCTTCTTCCATAGGGACTTAACTGACATCTCACTTAAATGGCTGCTTTTTTGTAAACAAGCCTTAAGACCCTCAGATGCTATTTTATCTGACAGCTAGCACCATCTGATTTCTTCACCACATGTTGCTACAGAATCCATACATATTTCCTGTGTTTCCTTCCTGAGGACAAGTACTGAGGAGGGCCATGATATAAGAACTAATTGTTCTTAAATTGGAGCTAGGATTTGGTGAGAGCCCCAAACCCATTCCTGGATTTATGTGTTTTTTTGTTTGTCTGCTTTGTTTTTTAACTCTGCCTTTGGCGCCCTTCAGAGACCTCCTTGTTTGGGGTAGATTTCTCAAATAAGTCGTCTGGAAATAGAAATACTTCATTACTTCCTTTCCGATCTGTATGTTCCTAATTTACTTTCTTATTGTATTGCATTAGCAAGAGCATCCAGGACTGTATAGAAATGCAGTGTGGAGTATGGACAGCCTGGCTTGTTCCCTATCTCAGGAAGAAAACTTTCAGTTTTAAGCTCTTAGTATAATGTGAACCATAGAGGTTTTTGGTGTATGCTATTTATTAAATTAAAGAATTTACCCTCTATGTTTTTAATAATTTTTGTAATCTAAATGTTGAATTTTGTCAATGATTTTAAGTCACTTTATATAATCCTGGATTTTTCTACCTTAGACTATATATACGTCACTCACTCACTGCCTTCAAGTTGATGCAGACTCATATTGACCCGATAGGACACGTTAGAGCCGTCCCTTTGGGTTTCTGAGACTGTACAGGATTAGAAAGCCCCGTCTTTGTCCTACATAAAGATGGTAGATTACATTAATTTCTCTTTAAATATTAAACTTAGCTTCATTGCAAAAATAATTTCACTTGGTTATAGGGTGCAATTTTCTATATATGTGTGTTAATTATATTTTAAGATATTTTGTTAAATATTTTTGCATCTATATTTATGAGAGGTATTGAGCTGTAGGCTTTGTTTATTTTGTTTTTGTTGTTTTATTTTGGGATGTTTTTGTATGATTGGTGTTCTGCTTTGTTATCAGAGTAATACTAGATTCATATAATTAGTTGAGAAATGTTCTGTTTACTTCTATTTCTGAAAGAAATTGTATAAATTTGATGTCGATTCTTTTAAAACACTTTATAGAATTCTTCAGTGTTTTCTTTTTTGCAAGCTTTTAATTTGTGAATTCTGTTGCCTTAATAGTTAAAGGGACAAAAAAAGAAGGAAAGTTTAAAAAAATAGTTAAAGGGCTACTGAAATGTTCTTTCATCTTGGACAAATGTTGGTAGTTCGTACTTTCCTGTGAAGTAATCCATTTACCCTAAGTTGTCAAATCAGTGTTCATGAGGGCAGTGGTGAATCAGTGGAAAAATTCTCACCTTATTGTAGGACACCGAGGTCCAATTCTCAGCCAGTACATCTCAAGCAGAGACACCACTTGTCTGTCAGTAGAGACTGATGTATTGATGTGATGTGACCCTGCTTCAGCTGAATTTCCAGACTGTGAAAGGGGAACCCAAAAACCCCAGGAATTTTTTTTCAAAGCTATATATTTAAATATTTTTACAAACCAACCTTAGCACCTTCAAAGTATTCTCCATTACACTTAATACATTTGTCAAATCTGCAATTCCATTCTTGGAAACATTTTTCAGACTCATCTTTTTGGATGGCTGATAGCATCCCTCTTGTTTTTGTTTTGTTTTCACCTCTTCTACGGCATCAAATTGTTGTACTTTCATGTCCCTCTTCATTCATGGAAACAGAAAGAAGTCACACAGAGTGAGGTCAGGTGAGTAATGTGCATGGGTCAAGAGAAGCATGCTGTTTTTTGCCAAAAATTGGCTCACTGAGATGGCTACGTAAGCAGGTGCATTGTTGTGGCTAAACCAGTCTCCTGTATGCCACAAACCAGGCCTTTTTTGCCATACACTTTTATGCAATCTTTTCAGAACCTCTAACTAGAAAGCTTGATTAACAGTCTGACCTGGTGGAATGAACTCCAAATGCACAACGAGTCAACATTTTCATCTGTTCAGGCAGTTGGCAGATGTCCAGAATGAGGTTCATCATCGATTGTCATTTCACCTTTTTTGAAACAAGCAAACAAAAAAGCTTGTACACTTGAGTTTTTCCCATAGGACTGTCCTTATAAGCTGTGTTCAATATCACAACAGTTTCTGCAGCATTTTTCCCAAATTGGAAACAAAATTTCACAGCTGCACGCTGTTCTCTTAAATTGGCCATCACACACACACAAAAAAAACACAAGGTCTGAGCGAAACTGGTTTTATTTAAAAATTCACTATGACCAGAGAGAACCTACCCAGGCAATGGCACTGGGTACACAAACTCAGAGTGAGTTTCTTGACGCTTGCCTAGAAGGAAAAATGCATACTGCAAAAGCTCCACTCCACCCAGCGCAATTCCGTTTTGGGGAGGGTAACCCCTCATAAATAATGGTCTGGTCATCTTCTTTCAAAAAGAATCAGTCAGAGAAAACCCTGTGGATCATAACGGTCTAATTCCAATGTGCATGGGGTCGCCTCGAGATGGAGGCAACATGGCAACAACTTAGAAACAAAACAGAAATTGCTCCTTGTATTCCTTATTGTCATTTGTCATCTTTAAGGTTTGTAGTGATGGCCCCTGTTCCATTCATTAGCCTGTTTCATCCTAGCACATGCACTATTAAAATGTAAGGGAGAGATGTAAGGGGTGGAGAGCCATTAAATAGGAGATACATTATTAAAAAGGCCTAGAGGAACCAAGATTTCCAGATAAAATCATGTTTATTGAGGTGTGTTGGTGTGTTTTAGTTAGAATATACAGTGCATATAAGAAAGTAGAACTAAATCAAATGTTATGTCTGTTCCTTAATTGATTCACTGTGAGATGTTCCTCAACTTTCAAACGGAGAACACAGTTACGGGTCCATGGCTATTTCCCCATACCCAGAAAATTAATTTAGCTACAGCATTGTCTTTAAAAGTCAAATCCATTAGACCATAGAAAATACAACCTTACCCTTCTGTGAAACCAAATATTATACCATATCCAATTCTGTATTTAGTTGAAAGGCCACAATTACCTTAGTTTTCTCTGTTCTCAATTTGCAACTTTTCAGCTGATATTTAACCTCTGCTAACCATGGAACAAGAAAATGGCACTGACATAATGGAATTCATTCTCCTGGGATTTTCAGGTCAACACAAATTTTGGCATATCCTCTTTGTAGTATTTCTAGTGATCTATGTGACCTCCCTTGTGGGTAATCTTGGGATGATCCTTCTCATCAAGATTGACTCTAGCCTTCACACCCCTATGTACTTCTTCTTACAGCACTTGGCTTTTGTTGATCTCTGTTATTCCTCTGCTATCGCTCCCAAGATGTTGCAAAACTTCCTAAGTACAGACAAATCCATCTCATACAGAGGATGTCTAGTACAATTGCTAGTCTATGGTATTTTTGCAACAAGTGACCTCTACATCCTAGCTGCTATGGCAGTGGATCGCTATGTGGCCATCTGCAACCCACTCCGCTATCCAGTAGTCATGTCACAGAGAGTCTGCATTCAACTGCTACATGGCTCATACTTCATGGGTTTATTAAATGGATCTGTAAATGTAAGTTTTACCTTCTCATTGAACTATTGCGAGTCCAATGCAATTAACCACTTTTTCTGTGATGAGCCTCCAATTCTTGCCCTTGCGTGCTCCAATGTTTACATTAGCATCATGGTACTAGCAGTCTTTGTGGGGTTTAACTTGGTGTTCACCGTGTTGGTGATCATCTTTTCCTATGCATACATCCTAGTGGCCATCCTGAAGATATCTTCTACAGCTGGGAGAAAAAAGGCCTTCTCTACATGTGCCTCTCACTTGACAGCTGTCACCATTTTCTATGGGGCGCTGGCTTACATGTATCTACACCGTAGTACCACTGAGACTCAAGAACAAGAAAAAGCAGCTTCTGTGTTTTATGGCATCGTGGTCCCCATGATAAATCCTTTGATCTACAGCCTGAGAAACAATGAAGTTAAAGAAGCTCTAAAAGGGATCAGAAAGAAGTTCTTTTAGTTTGAACTTCCATTTCAAATACTCTAGACATTTAAACAAGGAGCCCTGGTGGTGCTGTGGGTTAAGCATCAGTCTATTTGCCCAATCCACCAGTCACTCCATAGGAGGAAGATAAGGCAGTTTGCCTTTTTAATGATTTACATTTTTTGAAAAGCCAAGAAACAGTTCTACTCTGTCCTACAGGGTTGCTATAAGTCAGAATTGACTAGATGCAAATGGGTTTGGTGGTGGTTTTTTATACATGTATACAACCAGAGTAGCAAAATGAGAGTGCCCAGTTTTAGAAAATCAGAATCAAACAGGAAACACAGAAATATAGAAGAGCTGTTCCATCTTATCAATGGTGAAATTATTAATGGTGAAATTAATTAATTAATTGTGTAATTCAAATTAAAATTAAAATGAGCTAACCACTGTATTAACCCATCTGTTGAAATTTTTTAAAGAATGACAATCCTTATCCCTTGCTATAATGTAAAGAAAAGGATACTCTCATATGCTGTTAATGGAAAATTGAAGTGTCATTTTACTTTGGAAGGAATCTGACTATGTTAGACAGGGTTCTCTAGAGAAACAAAACCAGAATGCTAATAATTTCATATATATTTTTATACAGATAGATAGATAGATATATAACATAAGAAATAAACAGTTAATTAGATAATAAAGCAGTACAAATGGCTCAGTGCAACTCACTCCCATGAGACAATTGTGAGACACTGGGAGTCCTTCAAGTCTTGAGAGCCACTGGGTAGTCCTCTGTAGAGCAATTCAGGCTATCCAGGCACAGGCAGCAAACAGCAAGGCAGATCACCAACAGTCAGCCAGATGACAGGGTCCAACAGTCCACAGCTCAAAAGATGTAAATTCCAATGGTGTGGCAAAGCAGGTCTTGAAAGAACCTCAAATTACAGTGACACAGTCCAGGGGTTAGGTGTCCCACAGGTAGTGTAGCTTGAAAATTGAGGCACAGAACAAGCAAGCAGCCGGCGGGTGAGTCTCGCGGAGCCATTTATCTCTCCGCCCTTCAATTAACCCCACATGTTTTATCAGTCAGGTTGGCACAATAAACTAACTACCTCACTGACAAGGTACTTTTTAAAAGAAAAAAAATATGTATAGCAATCCTGAATGTAACTCCTGCAAATTGAGCTAAAGTTCATAAGGCTATATCTTAAAAAATGTTTTATTGTGATATTGTTTATGAAGTAAAGATCCAGATAACAGGGAAATAAATGTATTCTAAACACAATTTTCACTAGCTATCTATTACTGTATGACAAATCCTCACATAGATCAAGAATATGTGATTATTATATTGTATGTACAGGCAGCCCATTGAAGGAGTTCCATTCCTAAGTCTGTCTTTAAGTTGGATTTTATCTACATAGGAACAATGAGGTACAGTTCGCATCTAAGGTCAGTTATTCAAATGTTTGTCTTAATATATAATAGACATGTCCATGCATAAAAAAAACATTAAAAAAACAAACTCTTGCAGATACACTAAAGCCTCTATAACCTTAACAAAATAATATTTTTATGTCCTTCACAGAAGAGTTCTCATTTGTTATTACAACCGTTGCTGTGGTTAGATGCCATCAAGTTGGTTCCAACTCATAGCAACCATATGCACAAAAGAATGAAACACCAGCCTGTTTCAGTCCTCACAGGACTGTGAGGATGGCACAATCCTCACAATTGTTCTTACGTTGGAGCCCATTGTTGCAGTCACTGTGTCAATCTATCTTGTTGAAGGCCTTCCTCTTTTTCACTGCTCCTCTACTTTACCAAGCACGGTGTCCTTCTCCAAGTACTGGTCTCTCCTGATAGCATGTACAAAGTACCAGAGACAAAGTCTTGCCATCCTTGCCTCTAAGCAGCAGTTTGATTGTAGTTCTTCCAAGATAGATTTGTTTGTTCTTTTGATATTCTTCCCCAGAACCATAATTCAAATGCATAGATTCTTCATTCCTTTAACAATGTCCAACTTTCATATGCATATGAAGCGATTGAAAACACCATGGCTTGGGTCAAGCACACCTTCGTCCTCGAGAGAACATCCTTGCTTTTCAACACTTCAAGTAGATTCACCCAACGCAAAGTGCCCTTTTACCTCATGACTGCTGCTTCCTTGAGCATTGATTGTGGAGCCAAGCAAGATGCAATCCTTCACAATTTCAACCATTTCTCTATCATAATTGGTCCATTTGTGAAGATTTTGGTCTTATTTATATTGTTATAATCCATACTGAAGACTGCAATCCTTGATCTTCATTAGCAAGTGCTTCAAGTCCTTCTCTCACTTTCAGCAAGCAAGATGTGTCATCTGCGTATCGAAGGCTGTTAATAAGCCTTTCTCCAATCTTGATGCCACATTCTTCTTTATATAAACCAGTTTCTCTGATTCTTTGTTCAGCATACAGAATAAATAAATATGCTGAAAAGATACAAATCTTATGCACAACTTTCTTGACTTTAAGCCATGCAGTAACAGTATTCCCTTGTTCTGTTCAGACAACTGCCTTTGATCCGTGTACAGGTTCCTCATGAGCACAATTAGGTGTCCTGGAAGTCTCATTCTCTCAAGTCTATCCATACATGAGCCACACAGTCAAATGCCTATACATAGTCAATAAGCATAAGTAAACAGGCGCTGGTAATCTCTGTCGTATTTTACACTGTTCAACGTTTCCCTTCACCCACTTTTCTGTTGTCTGTCACACAGGGAGGAGGATATAATGTAGATCCCTGTAATCCCTTTCCAACCTACCCTCCTTCCACACTCCCGGCATCACCACTCTCACCACTGGTCCTGAAGGGATCGTTCGCCCTGGATTCCCTGTGTATCCAGTTCATATCTGTACCAGTGTACATCCTCTGGTCTAGCCAGATTTTTAAAGTAGAACGGGGATCATGATAGTAGGGGGGGTGGGGGAGCATTTAGGAACTAGAGGAAAGTTATATGTTTCATCGTTGCTACACTGCACCCTGACTGGCTCATCTCCTCCCCATAACCCTTCTGTAAGGGGATGTCCAATTGCCTAAAGATGGGCTTTGGGTCTCCACTCTGCACTCCCCCTTATTCACAATGATATGATTTTTTTGTTCTGATGATGCCTGATACCTGATCCCTTCGACACCTCATGATTGCATAGGCTGATGTGCTTCTTCCATGTGGGCTTTGTTGCTTCTGAGCTAGAAGGCCGCTTGTTTACCTTCAAGCTTTTAAGACCCCAGATGCTATATCTTTTGATTTCCAGACACCATCAGCTTTCTTCACCATATTTGCTTATG
>NW_022111316.1:5352433-5361375 GCF_000313985.2 Echinops telfairi | reverse complement strand
TTGTTAACACCACTCCCTTTCCCCCAACCTCCCGCTCTCCTATGTCTCCTCAGAACTGTCAGTCCCATTGTTTTCTCCTCCAGATTGCTCATCCAGCTTATTTTATTTAGCCAGACCTATGGAGACAATAACATGCACAAAACCAACACAGAGCAAAATCAAGCAACAAAAGAAAACAAAACAGCAACAACATCAAGCCAATGACAAAAAAAAAAAACAAACAAGAAAGAAAAGCTTCTAGTTAGTTCAAGGACTGCTTGTTGGCCTTTAAGAGTGTTTTCCAGTCGAGTCTGATGGGGGCACCAAGCTCTGGCCTCAAATCTATTTTTGGTATTCCCTGGGGACTTCGTTGCTCTGTTCCCCTTGCTATTCTGTTGCACCCCCTTAGTGTTTTGCCTCGGTGTGACGGGATCAGATCAGGCGCAATTCTCACACTGTGTCTCCAGTGTTGGCCCTGTAGAGCTATGTGTCAGTGAGGGATGTCATGTCTCATAGTGGGGCTGGCCGTATGGTCTTCTGTGTGGATTGGCTGCTCTGAGCAGGAATATCGTCTTCAAGGCTTGGTGGGCCAGGATGTGCTCCACTCTCTCTTTCTCCCCCTTCATTTGCTCCCATGTGCTCTGATCAGACATGTCCCTCTCCCTCAACTGAAGCTTCTGTGCTGTCCTCTGAAATAAATTCTTCCAGTGGGGAGGGGCAGCTGTCCACGTAGTTGGGATTGGGGCCGACCCCTCAGACCTCTCCACTGGTTCCCTACTCCATGCTGGCATGTTGAATTCATATCTTGGAGCACCAGGTTGAAGTCTGGTCCCTCTTTCCCTGTGGAGATATAAACAATACCCTTCCCTTAGGTGGGTTAGTGCCCTGTTCCTCCTCGACCCATTCCTTTTTGTTTTTTTCCTTTTCCCGCCTCCTTTTTAGTTGGCTACAATGTTAATCTGGGTACTTTAGAGAAACAAATCCACAGAAACTCATGTATAAGAGAGAGTTTTATATATAGGTTAAGTGTGCATCAAGAAAACATCCCAACCCAGTGCTGCCCAAACCCACAAGTCCAACATTAACCCATATGTCCATGCATCCAACACCAATCGTAATGATGCCAACTGCAGGAAGAAAGCCAAGTCAGTGAATGTGTAAAAATCTGTGCTGGCAGGGATTTCCACACAGGTGCTCCAGCACCCAGGGCTGCATCGGGGTAAGTCCATGTGGCTTCTCCTTGGGGATGTCTTGCAGGAAGTCAGCCTTGCAAGCTGTTAGATCATGTTGTTCCTACTCCTGTGTATTACACAGGTCCATAATTATATGAATATCCAGAGTTACCATGACCTCTGTTCTTTAAGAGTCATTGAAACCTTATTTACCGGAACTTATTTAATCTCCAGAGCCTTAGAATTCCTATTCTCAATTCTTACATTTGAACCCATTGTTGCAGTCACTATGTCAATCCTTCTCTTTGAGGATCTTTCTCTTTTTTGCTGGCCCTGATTCCTATCCAGGAACTGATCCCTCCTGACGATATGTCCAGAGTATTTGAGATGAAGTTTCATTGTCCTTGCTTCTCAGGCACAATCTGACACACACTCTACAATTAAATGAAAGAAATCTTACTTGACATTCAAAACTCAATTTTTAAAATACTTTTATTGGAGGCTCTTACATATTTTATCACAATCCATACATTCATCCAGCATGTCAAGCGCATTTGCACATATGCTGCCATCATCATTTTTAAAGCATTCTCTTCCCACTTGAGCGCCTGATATCAGCTCCCCATTTCTTCCCCCACCCTCCCCCACCTGCCCTTTCTCAAGAACCCTCAATAAGTTATAGATTATTATTTCCATATCTTATATTATCCTCTGTCACCCCTAACCTACTTTTCCATTATTCGTTCACCTGGGAGGGGGTTCTAGTTTGATCCTTATGATCAATTCCCCCTCTCTCCCTGCACCCTCCTCTAATTCTCCTGGTATCTCTTCTCTTATTATTGGCCCTGAGGGGTTTATCTATCCAGGATTCCCTGTGTTGCAGTCTCTTATCTGTAGCAGTGTGCATGCTCTGGTCTAATCCAATTTGCAAGGGAGTATTGAGGTCTTGATAGTGGGGGGAAGGAAGCACCAAAGAACTAGAGGAAAGTTGTGTGTTTTATTGGTGCTATACTACACCCTAACTGGCTCATCTCTTCCTTGTGACCCCTCTGTGAGGGGATGTCCAATTGTCTACAGATGGATATTGGGTCTCCACTCCATTCCCTGGCCCCAATCACCTGGGGTATGGTTTTGTTCTGGGTCTTAGATGCCAGATACCTGATCCCATCGACACTTCATGATAACACCGGTGTGATTCTTACATGTGGGCTTGGTTGCTTTTCAGCTAGATGACTGCTTGTTTATCTTCAAGCCTTTAAGACCCCAGATGCTGTATCTTTTGATAGCCGGGAACCATCAGCTTTCTTCACCACATTTGTTTATGCACCCACTTGGTCTTCAGCGATCCTGTCAGGAAGGTGAACATCACAGAATGCCAGATTGTTAGAACAGAACGTTCTTGTGTAAAGGATGTACTTGAGTCGGGGCCCAATGTCCATCTGCAACCTTAATTATTAACATATAAAAATGAGTACATAGTTCTATTCCCCTTTCTTTTTATATATATTTCCATATGTACATGCCTTTATAAATGTCCTTTCCCTCCTGGTCCTTTCCTCTATTTCCTTTTACTTTCCTCTTGTCCCACCATCATGTTTGGCCTTCATTTGGGTTTAGTAATTCCTTGCTGCTACATTGCCCTTGATTAAGCCCCACTAGACATTGAGTGGGCTTGTCTCCATTGATTTTAGTTCACTTGTTGTTCCCTTGTCGCTGGGTTGGTTTCCCCCACGCCCCCTTCCTTTCTCTCACTTTCCCTTCTCCCGGATCCCCCCATAACCATTGGTTCCATTCTTTTCATCTCCGAATTATGTATCCCACCTATCTTATCTAGATAGACATGCAGATACACTAATAAGTATAAAAACCAGGCAAAGCCGAATAAAACAACAAAGAAAGTCAAAAACAACAATAACAAAAACAAAATAACAACAAAAAGAAAGCCACTGACAAAATGGAAAAGCCTATAAATAGTTCAAGATCTGTTTGTTGGCCTTTATGAGTGAGTGTTTTTCAGTTGAGTCTGATGGGATGCCACACTCTGTCACCAAAGTCATTTTGGTATTTCCTGAGGGGTTCATCACTCAGCTCCTCCTGCTGCTCTGCTACATGCCATCAGTGCCTTGTCCCAGCGTGATGGGGCCAGACCCTGCACTATTCCTGCACTGTGTCTCCAGTGCTGTCCCCTGCAAAGCAATGGCTCAATGAGGGATGCCGTGTCCCATGGTGGTGCCAGCTCTACAGTCCTCCACGTGTGTTCTCTTCTCTGAACAGGAACATCATCCTTGTGGCTTGGTAGATCAAGATGTCCTCTCCTCCCTCTCCATCCCTTTGTGTTCCTCCCATGTGCTCTAATCGGAAGCTCCCCTCTCCCCAAGTTGTATCCCCAGTGCTGTCCTCTGAAATGCATTCTTCTGAGGGGGGGGTGGGGGGGTGTCCACATAGTTGGAATTGGGGCCAGCCCACAGACATCGATATTGGTTCCCTGGTATATGCCATTATATTGCCTTCACCTCTTGCTGCATCAGATTGAAGCCTGTTCTCTCTCTCCCTCTCCTGTGGAGACATAATAATAAACTCCCCTTGGGTAGGTTAGTGCCCTGCTCGCCCCACCCCCCTACCCATGTCTTTTTTTCTCTCTCTTTCATTCTCCCTCTTATTTAGTTTCCTGCCATATATATCCCTGGATTGGGTTTGGCCCATGCCATCGTTGTTGGACCTCATCCCAAGGATGTATGTGTATAGTAGCTTTTCCTCTATGCTTCCCCCCTTTTTTTAAGCTTACCTCAGTAGATTCATGTTCTACTTGTCCTTTTGTGCTTGGCTTACTTGACTTAGCATGATTTCCTCCAGTTCTTCCCATGTGGCAATGTGCTTCATGCATTCATCGCTGCTTTTTAGGGATGCATAGTACTCCATTGTACGTATGTACCACAGTTTTTTGACCCATTCATCTGCTGATGGAAATTTGGGTTGTCTCCAACTCCTTGCAATTATGAACTGTGCCACAATGAACACTGGAGCACAGATATCTAGCCATGGTTTGTTTCTTGCCTCATCTGGGTATATGCCCAGTAGAGGGATTGCTGACTCGTATGGTAGCTCAATCTCCATCTGGTTTAGATATTGCCAGATCTATTCACATAATGGCTGTACATACATACAGGTCCACCAGCAGTGGATGAGAGTTCCTGTCTCCCCACAGCCCCTCCAACACTTGTTACTTTCTGATTGTTTTAATTGGGTTATCTTTGAGGGTGTTAGGTGGTATCTCATAGTTGTTTTAATTTGCATTTCTCTATGGCTAATGATCAGGAACATTTTCTATTATGTTTATTGGCCATTCGGATTTCTGCCCCTGTGAAACTTCTGTTCAGGTCCTTTGCCCACCTCTTTAGTGGGCAGTTAGTTTTTTTCTTATTGTAAGCTTGGAAAGTATTATAGATCTTAGTAATAAGGCCTTTGTCTGATGTTTTCCCAGTGTGTGGACTCTCTTATTACTCTCTTGGTGAATTCTTTCAATGTACACAGATGATTTATCTTCAGTATACCCCACTTGTCAATTTGTGACTTCTCTGTATTTGTATGCTTTCCTATTTCAGATATCCTATGCACTCCTTGTGCCAAGGTTCTCAGGTTTGTCCCAATTCCCTCATTAATGGCCCTAATAGTTCAGGGTTTTACCTCAAGGTCTGTGATCCACCTTGAGTTTATTCGTGTGCATGGAGTGAGGTAAGGGTCATGCTTCATTTTTCTGCAGGTAGATATCCATTTTTTCCAGCACAACTTATTGAAGAGGGCATCCGCTTTCCGTTTGATATTTTTGGGGCCCTTATCAAAAATCAGTTGTCTGTATGCTGATGTTTTTATTTCTGGGTTTTCCGCTCTTTTCCATTGGTCTGAATATCTGTCATTTTACCAGTATCACACCCTTTTGACCACTATGGCCGTGTAATACGTGCCAAAATCAGGTAGAGCAAGCCCTCCCACATTGTCCTTCTTCTTGAGTTCTCTGCTAAGTCTGGGCTTCTTCCCTCTCCATAGTTGGTAATACATTTTTCCAATTCTTTGAAGAAGGATCATGGTATTCATATTGGGATAGCATTAAACTTGTATAGTGCCTTGGGCAGAGTTGATATCTTTAATATATTGAGTCTTCCAATCCACGAGCATGGGATATTCTTCCATTTGTTGCTGTCACTTTGGTTTCTTGTAATAGTGTTCTGTAGTTTTCATCGTACAAGTCTTTTGCTTTTTTTTTAGTCAGATATATCCCTAGATATTTCAATTTGTGCTTGGTTATTGTGAAGGGTACTAGCTTTTTAATTCCCTCTTCTGCGATGTTGTTTGATGTGTATAGCAGTCCAATAGACTTCTGTTTGTTGAGCTTGTATCCTGCCACTTTGTCATATTCCTCTATTGCTTCCAACACTCCACTTGTGGAGTTCGGGGGATTTTCGATATATAATATTATATCATCTGCAAATAATGATAGTTTCACATCTTCCTTCCTCAGGCGAAGAACTTTGATGTCTTTTCTTTGTCTTATATTGTTAGCTAGGACCTCCAGTACGATGTTAAATAAGAGGGGGTACAAGGGACATCCTTGTCTGGTCCCCTTTTTCAGTGGAATTGTTTTCATCTTTTCTCCTTTGATTATCACATTAGCTGTGGTTTTTCATACATAGCTTGTCTAATATTGAGGAATTTTTCTTCCATTCCTACCTCCTTGAGTGTTTTAAACAGGAATGGGTGTTGGACGATGTCAAATGCTTTTTCCACATCTATCAATATTATCTTGTGGTTCTTATAATTTTTCATGTCAATGTGGCAAATAATACTAATGGTTTTTCGCATGTTGAACCATCGTTGCATTCCTGGTATGAATCCCACTTGATCACGGTGAATTATTTTCTTTATTATGATTTTGTATTCTATTGGCCAGTATTTTGTTAAGGATTTTTCCATCGATGTTCACTGGGGATATTGGTCTGTAGTTCTCAGTTCTTGTGGGATCCATGCCTGCTTTAGGTATCAGAGTTATACTAGCTTCATAGAAAGAGTCAGAGGGTTTGCTGTCTTTTTCTATGTTCTGGAAGAGTTTGTGTAGGATTGGTGTCATTTCTTCTCCGAATGCGTTGTAGAATTCTCCTGTGAAGCCATCTGGCCCAGGGGATTTTTTGTTGGTAATATCTTGATAACCTTGTCTATTTCCTCTATTGCTATGGGTCTGTTGAGGTGCTTGGCATCCATCTGGGATAGTCTACGGAGGATTTGTTTCTCCAAGTATTTTTTCAGGTCTTCCATGTTGTTGAATTTGTTAGAGTACAGACATTCATAGTACTGTGTAATTATCCTTTTGATTTCATTAGGGGCCATTGTAATGTCCGCTGTTTTATCCCTCAAACTTGCTATTGAAATTTGTTCCCTCCTTTCTTTGGTTAGGTTTTCCAGCAGTCCATCAAGTTGTTAATCCTTTCAAAGAACCAACTTTTAGCTACATTAATTTTCCCCATAGTTTTCTTGTTTTCACTCTCCTGTAGCTCAGCTCTGATTTTTATGATTTCTTTCCTTTTGATATTAGTGTGATTGTTCTATTGACTCTGCTATAATTTGTGTAAGTTTTGTGCCAGCATATCAACCGTAAGTCTCTCTTCCTTTTTCATGTGTGCATGTATTGTTATCAGCCTTCCTCTGATGAATGCCTTTGCTGTGTCCCAAAGGTTTGGGACATATTTTCATTCTCATTGCTTTATAGGAGCTTCCTGATTTCATATCTGATCTGGGACAAGACCCACTCCTTTTTCAATAGAGAGTTATTCATCCTCTAATTGTTTGCCCTTGTTTTCTTCCTAGTCTTTTTGTTGATTTACAGACTTATGACAGAGTGGTCAGAGAGAGACATCTGTATAATCTCTATGTCCTTGAATTTACTCAGGTTTGACTTTTGTCCCAGCATGTGGTCTATCTTCGAGTATGTGCCATTTGGCTTGAAAAGAATGTGGGGTTTTTTTACATTTCGGTGGAAAGCTCTGAAAATATCTACCAGGTCAAGTCGTCCAATTATGCTTTTTAGCCTGGAGATCTGTATCCTCCTTATTAAGTTTCTTTCCCTGCTATCTGTCTTTTTTAGAGAGTGGTGTATTAAAGTCACCTGCTATAATTGTTGAGCCTGTGATTTCTTTTTTTCATATTTTGGAGTGTTTGATTTATGAATTCTGCAGATTTCTCATTGGGTCTGTATATATTTATTATGCTCACTGATTCTTGGTCTACTGTTTCCTTGAGCATTATATCGTGCCCCTCCTTGGTTCTTGTTATGGCTTGTACTTTGAGATCAATTTTGTCAGAGATTAAGATTGCTACCCCTGCTTTTTTGTGTTGCCATTTGCTTGGTATATTTTTCTCCAGCCTTTAATTCTAAACCTGTTTTTGTCGGCAAGCTTGAGATGTGTCTCCTGCAGGCTATGTTTTCTGAGCCAGTCTGTTAGCCTCTGCCTTTTAATGCCTGAGTTCACTCTACTGATATTCAGTGTTATTACATCCATCTGTGGACTGTGATGTCACTTTGTACCTTTTGTGTTGGGTGTTTTCCTACCTACCTATCTTATCAGTTTGTGATATGTGTGTGGTTCATTCTTGCTTTCTTTCCACTATTGAGCTAATGCTATTTGGGGGGCTGTTTTCTCTTTGTCTCCCTCTGGGTGGAGTTGTTCTATGTGGTGGTCTCTTATTTGTGCTTGGTGAGTGTTGACCTTCTGCCCATATTGGGTCGGCAAGGATATTTTGTAGGACTGGGTTTCTTTTTATGAATTATTTGAGTTTTTCCTTGTCTGGGAAGGCTCTTACTTCTCCATCTATCTTAATAGCTAATTTGGCCAGGTACAGTATTCTTGGGTTTGCATTTTTCTTCCTTCAATTTTTGGAATATGTTACTCAATTCCCTCCTCTTCTTCATCATGTCCGCTGGTATGTCTGAACATATTCTTACTTGGGCACCTTTTATAAGTGACTATTTTTCCCCCTTAATGCTCTTTTGATTTTCTCCTTTTCCTCATATTTGGATAAGTTAACTATTCTGTGTCTTGGTGACATCTTCTTGGGATTCAGTCTGGCTGGTGTTCTTTCAGCTTCCTGAATTTTTGCCTGATTTTCATTTATTAAGCTGGGGAAGTTATCCTCTAAGAATTCCCTAGCTATTTTCGTTGTTGACATCTTTGTTATGTCTTGTTCCAGTAGTCCAATTATTCTAATAATGTTCCTATTCATAGCATCAGACATGGCTCTCAGGTTTTCTTCAGCTTCCCTGGTTGTCTTATTTGACTGCTTTTCCCATTTGTTGAGGTCTGCTTGGTTATCCTCTAGGTCACTGGTGCGATTCTCTGCCTCCTCAAGTCTGTTGGCAAAGTCTGTTAATTTGCTACTGGATTTTGTTATTTCATCACTTAGGTCTTGTATTTCCCTTTGGTGCATTGCCTTTATGTCCTCTATCATTTCATCCTTTTTCTGCATTGCTTCCCTCATATCCTGTATGACTCCAAGCAAGATTCTGAACATTTTTTCTGTGACAGGTCAATGTCTGCTTCTTCAATGCACATAATTAGGTTCATGACTTCTTCCGGCATTGTCTTGTTTTTCCTGATTTTTCATTGAGGCTGTTGGGGATTTTTGCTGTTTACATGTTGTTTTAGAGGAATTCAGTGCAATCTTCCAGAGTCAAAGAACACTGGGATTTCTCTTGTGGAACTTGTATGAGTGCATCTAAGAACTACCTTCAGGTAACTTAACGGG
>NW_022111316.1:5334659-5352333 GCF_000313985.2 Echinops telfairi | reverse complement strand
GCTGCCACTGTATCTTCCTGTGGTTTCACTCTTACCCTAGTCAACCAGTATTCCGTTATTTATAATGTGAGTTGAAAAGTCCTCTCATGGAATGCTGGTCAGGTGGTTGTGGGCCCATAAGGATGGTGTTTCCGTGGCTTATCTCCCAGTAAGCTGCAGCGGTGTGTCTCACAGGGCTTGAAGCACCTCAGTTGGCATTTGATGTTTCCCTCTGCAACTGGAGTGCCGTGGATGACGTGTGGGTGTACCCTCCTTGGTGTAGAGCACATAGATGGGAGTCTCGCTAAGATTGACTGTGATGAGAAAGAGAGAAGAAAGAAGAAAAAATGAAGAGTAAAGAGGTAGCTGATCCCTGATCACCTGAACATGGGTCTGGAGGGGTTTAAACCATGCCCCAACGTGGTAGGTTGGTGTATCCTTTTAGTGCAGGGTCTCACCAGTGCTGGATGGAATTGGCCTAGTTAGCAAGATCGCTGTAGAGGCCCATTGAGGTTTCCTCAGCAGCGTGGAGCACTGTAGAGGGCTCTCAAAGCTGCCTTGCTCCCACAGAGGGAAGGCTAGAGTTTCCCCTGATGTTTGGGTGGAGTTGCCCTAAGTGGAGGGGTAGTGGCCTGGAAGCCAGCAGTGGCGTATAAAAGGAAAGAGAGAGAGAGAAGAGGAAAAAGAGAAAAAAAGAATGAATGAGAGAAAAAAACTGGGCCTGTGAGACTGACTGCAGTGGGAAAGATAGAAGGGAGAAAGAGTAAAAGGAGAAGAAAAAGAATAGTAAGTAAGGAGATAACTGATGCTTGATCGCCTGACCATGGGGCTGGAAGAATTCCAACCCTGCCTCAAAGTTGCAGGGTGATGTGCCTATTTGGTGTAGGGTCCCACAGATGCTGGGCAGAATTACCCTCGAAGGCAAGATCACAGCAGAGGCCAGGCAGTGATTCCCACAATAGTGTTGAGCATGGGAGATCACTGGTATAGCTGCCTTGTGCTGTATGCAGCACTGCAGCAGTTGGGGAGACAGTTCCTTCAGCCCCGTGTAGGGCCCCAGGACAAGGAAAGAGTCCCCAGCTGCATGCACATAGGATCACTGAGGATGTATACAGTAGCTCCCTCCATTGGGCTTGCTGAGTTGTCCTAGCTTGTGCCAAGACCACTGATACCCTAATAGCTCAGATGAGGTTTTTTTACCACCCTGGCCAGCTGAAATTGAATTGTTATTCTGAAACTGAGGCTTGCTCCAGGGGAGTCTTTGTTATGATGAAAGCCTCTGGACTTTGTAGCTAACTTCTGGCATTCCTAAGCACAGGCTCCCTGATTATGCTGATATGTGTTAAAGGACTCGTTCTACCAGTTGTCCTGGAGTTAAACAGTGAAACTTGGATTTTCAATTTTTACTGAGAAAATATCTTTTCTCTCTTTTGTGTATTGGGCTTATGGGGTGCCCTGATTTGGGGGCTGTCGTGCTGACCCCCAGAGGAGGAGATCTAGCTTATCATAAAGGTTGTTTTCTTCTCAGCCAACTGGAACTGAATTCACCCCGTGGACTATGACTACCCACTTATTTTCTACCACACCCTGCTCTGACTCAGGTAAATTTCCTTATGTCTTTTCAATTGCTCAAAATCTATGGCTACCCACTGATCCCATCCTCAGGCTATGAGCTCAAGGCAGCTAACAGTGTGGGGTGCTCTGGTGTAGGGTCCTGTGACTAGCTTACTGAGGTTCTCCTCATGTCTAGGATTATTTCCCCTTTTGGGTGTCAGCCTGGGGGAGTCGCTACTCACTGTCTAACTGGGGCACTGGTAGCTGCTCAGCCAGAGCCCACAAGCCCAGCACACAGAACCTAGAGTGATTTAGTGCATTCTTGGTTCACTTTGTGAGTGAAAATCAAAAAAAGTGGAGTTCAGGACAGACTGTAGTACCCTGATTCTAATTTCAGGACTCCTCTTCCTAGTCTCCTTTGCCTTACCTCCCAAACTTCTGGTCTGGCAGCAGGAGTTCCAAGCAGGTAAATCTAACTGAATGCCATCTTCTTCTGTTTCCCCCAAACTCAATTTTTATCTTAGCTGGAATTTTCTGAATAATTTGAGGATAAGGGTCTGTGTGTTGGATCCTTAGCAAAGTGTGGGGACAAAAGCAAACTAGAAAGACATAAATTCTCTCTTCCTGCCTATATTCTAACATTACTAGATTGACCAGTACATAAAAGAGCTGAAGATACAAAAAGAATTGCACCAAAGAAAATGTGTTTCAACTATACTGAAAATATAGAACAACAGATCTATCATAAGAATGTCTGTGGGATTTGTGTTAATCCCTGAAAGTGTCCATTATAAATACGCCTGGTGTCTGGAGAGCTGATTCTACACACTAAAGTGAATCATCTTTAAAGAGAGAACCAATACTTCTGTTCATAGCAGCTGAGTGTCTAGTGATTAGCTCGTTAGGAGAACACTTTTATCTTCCCTTGTTAACATGTGAAATTCTCAATCTGAGCTAGACTTAGGAGCTGCCAGGGTCTGGAGTTTCATAACAGCTTATTCATAACAACAAGAAGAACCACAACCAGTGTGATGAATGCAGGTTAACTACTAGCCACTCTGATGAACAGGTCCCCGATCCAAATCAGTGCTTTTTAGTCCATCAGCCCCATATTTCTAACCCTCACAGGATCTCTATGTTCTCCTCTGTGATGTAATTTCGCTGCTATTTTATTTGGTTGCCCTTGTGTCAACTCCAATTATCGAATGATACATCATCCTCTTCGTCTGTGATATGCTTGAGACCATTGTAGTAGTTTCTGCGTACTTGGAATGCCTACCAACTTAAAAGTGTCATTCTCCAGCACAATATCAGACAATATTCTCTTAGAATCTGAGAGTTTTCCTTGGTTAAATTTTGAAACTAGATAGCTAGGCTTTTATTCCTAGTATCTTATCTTGGAAACTCCAGTGAAAGCTGCCCATCATGGGTGATACTTCTGGTATTTGAAATACTAGTCGCAGAGCTTCCAGCATTGTGTTGTTATGTCAGTTCCATAAAACCAGTTCCACCTCATAGCAACCCTACATACCATAGGACAAATATCTGAGTCCTTAGCCATCCTCACAATAGTTTTTATGTCTGAGACCATTATGGTGGCCAGTACATCAATACATCCCATTGAAGCTAGTCCTCTTTGTCACTTACCCTGTAGTTTATCAACCATTATGTCCTTCTCCAGAGACTGCTCCCTTCTGATAATATTTCCAAAGTATATGAGATGAAGTCTTGCCATCCTAGCTTTTAATAAGCTTTTTGGTTGTACTTCTTCTGAGACCAATTTGCCCAGCATTATAGCAACTCATAAACCACTATGATATAATAAGCTGGCATATGAGTAGTGGGAGAGTATTGTATGATTGGAAAGTGATTGTCAGGAGAATTCTTTCAAAATACAGTAAAATATTACATATCTATATCTATCTAGGACAGATGGGTAGATAGGTAGACTTTCATATATGCCCTTTTATGTATCTAGTAATACTTATGACTGCTTTTCTGGGGTGCCATTGACTCTATTTTAATTAGCAGTGACCCCATATGACAGAGCAGAACTGCCCTGTAAGGTTTTCTTGGCTATGAGTTTTACAGAATTCTCCCATGGGGTGGCTAGATGTGTTGGAATCTCCAGCCTTTGGGTTAGCAGCCAAGTGCTTAACCACCATTTGCACCATCAAAAATGCATATAGATAGATAGATAGATAGATAGATAGATAGATAGATAGATAGATAGATAGGATTAGATTAGATTAGATTAGATTACATATAGACCAAGCCAAACCCACTGCCATTGAGTCAATGTCTCATAGTGACCACATAAGACAGGATAGAACTATCCCTAAGAGTTTGCAAGACTGTAACTCTTTACATAAGTTAAAAACCCAGTCTTTCTCTCACAGACAGCTAATCTCAAAGATAAATGTCCAACATGTAACCACTACATCACCAGGGCTCCTAGATAGATAGATAAGTAGGTAGGTAGGTAGGTAAGTAGATAGATGATAGATAGATAGATAGATAGATAGATAGATAGATAGATAGATGATAGATAGATAGATAGATAGATAGATAGATAGATAGATAGATAGATACTAGATAGGTATAAAGATTCAGGTGTAGATATTCCCCAAAATTATTTTATTTGCTGACTTTTCAACTCAGATAAATGCATATATCATACTTATTAAGTCTGGGCTATGATAAGGAGGGGGGAAAAATTCAAATGACCTAAAATAGCCAGGAAGTAAAAACTTGCCATGCAGCAAGCAGCAGAGTCCCAGGATAATCCTTTGGAGGCAACAGCTGACATTTCTAATGTCCTTTTCACCCATTCATCATGTTCTTCCACAGGCCTCAGCATGAGGACCACTGGTGAGTGCCTTCAGTTGCTGAAAAGCAGGGGGGCAAGCCCTATAAGAAGAGCCCCATGGTGACTCTTAGCTCTTAAAGGTCATCACTGCCTCTGAAAGGAGAGAAAGTACTGTCACTGTCAGTGACACTATTAATATTGCATCAAAGTCCTGCAAGGTTTCCTTCTGTGTCTGAGGCCCATGTTGGTTTGGTATTAGATATTAGGTCAGTTCACTTCAGTCATCAAATTTCTAAAACATTGACTAACTGATTTTCATAGTCAAATTGCCCCAAAAAACACACTTGGTGCATCTGTCTGGTAGGTGCAGTGGCAGCCTGAGAGAAATGGAAAGCAGAAATATGGACAAAGGACAGAGGCTGTTCCCACAAGTTCAGAATCTGTACAGACCTGGGGGGAAAAGATTCAGATGACTCAGAGCCATAGTCTCGAGGGACATCAAGGTCAATTGGCATAACATTGTTCACCAAGTTCTACATCCACCTTGATGAGTAACAACTGCAGTCTTAAAAGATGATAAGTGGTTGAAAGCAGGGTGAAGAAAATTGAAACAATTATTCCAATGTAATAATGAACCATGTCCCCTGAGACCAGAAGAACTAGATGATTCCTGGGATGGAGATCACGACCAACTGCTCAGATAGGGATCACATTAGAAGATCCTGGGTAAAGTGAGAGGTGAATATGGAACAAAATTAAAGATCATAAAAAACTTATCAGGTTTACTGATCAGATAAGAGACTGGGAGAACCTCTAAGACCATGGCCCTTAGCTACCCTTCACGTATAGAGCTGAACTCACCCAGCGTCTCAATTTTCAGCTAAACAATAGATGGGTCTATAAGGGAAACAATAACAGCAGTGAGGTACACACACCTAGAATACTCAACTATTTGAAATCAAGGAAAGAAGGAAAAATGGAAACAGGAAGCACAAAAAGGAAATGGGATAAATGGAGATTGCAATCAATTGCATGAAACAAAATTTGTATGCATTATTGAAATGAAAACTGACCTGCTCTGAAAACCTTCAACCAACTCACAATTAAAAGGTTCTGTTTGTTTGTTTTGTTTTGTTTTGTTTTTTAATAGAAAAAAAGTTTCCAAAAGAATTACGTCATCAAAAGTCTCAAAGAGCCTCTAAAGACCTAAAATCTTAACTCTAGGTCTGCCCTTGGAACATTGCATGCACTTGGGCAAGTGACTTTCTTTCTCCTATCCTTAGTGTTTTCATCTTTACATACATCTTTACATACATCACTCCCCGACAAATCTAAGGATCTCAGGCCCAGAGTGGCCTCTCTGGTGATCATGAAGTAGAGCACAATGAGTATGGAAGTGAAAATCATCCAGACCTGGGTTCAGTTCCTGGCTCAACCACTAGCAGCTCCATTAAGAGCACAGGAAATGCACTTTGTTCCACAGAACCCCAAGCCTTTCCTCGTGAAAAGCTGGCCTAATGATAGCCATCTACAAATTATATCAACGAAGTGGGAAACAGCAGGCCATGGCATAGAAAGCACTCTAGACTGGATCTGAGGGGCTGTTCACTTATTTATTTAAGGACTACACTAGACGGCACATTAGAATGTGAACCCTGGAGTCAGACTGCCTTGGTGACTCTCAGCGACACCATTTTCCGTATAAGTTATAATTTGAATCCGACAAGGTAAATGAACTTTAAAAGTCACTTGATGCCGAAGGGATCAGTTATCAGGTATCAAATAACAAAAAATCATATCATTGTGTGCTCACCTCCATGATACGTTCACTGAAGACAAATGGGTGCATAAGCAAATGTGGCGAAGAAAACTGATGGTGCCCGGCTATCAAAAGATATAGTGTCTGGGGTCTTAAAGGCTTGAAGGTAAACAAGTGGTCATCTAGCTGAGAAGCAAAAAAGCCCACATGGAAGAAGCACACCAGCCTGTGCGATCACGAGGTGTCGAAGGGATCAGGTATCAGGCATCATCTGAACAAAAAAATCTTATCATAGTGAGTGAGGGGGAGAGTGCAGAGTGGAGAACCAAGGCCCATTTTTAGGCCACTGGACATCCCTTACAGAAGGGTATCGGGGAGGAGACGAGCCAGTCAGGGTGTGATGTAGCAAAAATGAAAAATATAACTTTCTTCTGGTTCCTAAATGCTTCCTCCCCACACCCCCACTATCATGATCCCAATTCTACCTTGCAAGTCTGGCTAAACTGAAGATGTACACTGGGAAAGATAGGAACCAGAAACACAGGGAATCCAGAGCAGATGATCCCTTCAGGACCAGTGGTGTGAGTGGCAATACCAGGAGGGTAGTGGGAGGGTGGGTTGGAAAAGGAGAACTGATTACAAGGATCTACATGTGACCTCCTCCCTGGGGGACAGACAACACAAAGGTGGGTGAAGGGAGACGTTGGACATGGAAAGATATGACAAAATAATAATTTATAAATTATCAAGGGTTCATGAGGGAAGGGGGAGTGAGGAGGGAGGGGAAAAATGAGGAGCTGATGCCAGGGGCTTAAGTGGAGAGCAAATGTTTTGAGAATGATGAGGGCAATGAATGGACAAATGTGCTTTACACAATTGATGTATGTATGAATTGTGATAAGAGTTGTATGAACCCCTAATAAAACTATTTTTTAAAAAGACATTAAAATTGAATGGAAATGTTTTTCACATGTTTAAAAAAAGTTACTTGAACATCTCATATCTTAATTTCCTTAATTGTGACGACAATGACAGGTATAAAATTACTGACATCAGAAAGATATTTACTTGTGTGTTGTTGGCTATGAAAGGATAGTCAACTCTAGATCCTAAGAAACTGTGGATGACATGCAAAGAAGGGAGATCCCATAATGCTTCATTGTACTCATGCAGTGCCTTCTCAGAGGCATTCATTTAAACAGAACAAAGGAATACTACATGTTTTAAAATCAAGAAAGATGTATGTCAAGGTTGTACCCTTTCATTATACTTAATCAGTCTGTATGCTGAGCAAATAATCGGAGCAGCTAGACTGTAGGAAGATGAATGTGGCACCAGGATTGGAGGAAGGGTTATTAACAACCTGTGATATGCAAATGATGCAACCTTGCTTACGAAAATAAGGAGATGGAGCACTTGCTAGTGAAAATTAAGGACTGCAGTTTGCAGTATAGATTTCAACCTAATGTAAAAAGGACAAAAATCTTCACAACTGAACCAATAGATAACACAATAAATGGAGACAATATTGAAATTATCAAGGGTTCATTTTATTTGGATCTATAGCCAATGCTCATGGAATCAGCTGTCTAGAAATCACATGACATAGTTCACTGGACAAAACTGTTACACGAGACTTCTTTTAAGTGTTGACGGGCTTTTTAAATAAAATAATAGGACATCAGAAGTATAGATTCATTTGAATTACGGTGTTAATGAAGAATATTGAAAGTACCATGGACGGCCAGAAGAACAAACAAATCAATCTTGGAAGAAGTACAGCCAGAATGCTCTTTGGAGGCAAGGATGGCAAGGCTTCCTCTCACATACTTGGAACATGATATCAGGAGAGACCTGTCTCTGGCAAAAGACATGCTAGGTAACGTAGAGGATCATCGAAAAAGAGGAAAACCCTCAGTGAGATGGATTGCTACAGTGGCTGCAGCAATAGACTCAAACTTAACAATATTTGCGAGAATGGTAAAGGACCAGACAGCATTCAGTTCTGAATCAGAACCCACTTGGAAACACCAAGCAACAACAACGTTGCCATTATTGGAATTGCCATGTGGTATAAATGGTTAACATATGAGCTACTAATCAAAAGGTTGGAGGATTGAGTCCACCCAGAGGTGTCTCAAAAGAAAGGCTTGCTTATCCACTTACCAAAAAAAAACAAAATCAACCACTGAAAACTTTACAGAGTATATAGTTCTACTCTGTCACACCCAGGGTTGCCGTGAGTGTGGATCAACTCACAGCAACTGGTTTCTTGTCATTATTATTCATTCATTCAGCACACATTTGTTATCCATGCACCTGGAAAGAGCTACTTGAGGTCCTAGGACCACACAAATAAACGTCTGTCTCATCCTTAACAGATAATCACAGATAACCAGATTTTTTGCTTTGCAAAATGAAGCTAGAAATACAGTGAAAGAAGAAGGGGAAATGCTGGGCAGGCCCAGAAGAGGGAGCCTCTAACCTTGAGGAAGGAGGAAAGATTTCACAGAGCAAGGGATAAACAAAAAATAGGCCAAAGAGAACTGAGGAGGTAGGAAAGCAATAGAAAAGACCAATTTTAATGAGATCTTGGAAAGAATATCCCAAGGTGGGGGTGAAAATATGTCATGAGATGTAGAACCGTATGTGAGCTCCATAAAATAAAGATTGGCACACAAAATGACAGGCGTGTATTTTGCAGGTGTTCTTGTGCAACAGAAGAATACGTGCAAATTAACAAGTTCATGAAACACACGGAGGGGAGAATCCACATTAAAAAGAAAAGAAAGCCATTTAAGCATGACAGGAAACAAGAAGACATACGCCCAGGGGTGATAATTCATCCTTGTCTGAGAGGGAAAGGGGACGGGAGGAAGCGAGGGTGGAAGGGCGGACAGGAGGAAGGGCAGGAGAGAATAGGCCTAACACAGAATATGTGAGACTCTGCCAGCAATGTATTATATCTGGAAGCCCAGAAGCTTTAGATCCCAACTGGTAGAATAAAATATCAGATTCTTTTCAGTGAATTATCCTAAGAATGTGAGGGGCGGTGGACAGCACACACACGATCAGACAGATACACACATTTGAATGTGAAAAATGTGGATAAGCCCACGTGGGTAGCCAGGCCAGAGGTTAATTCAGAACTTTACTAGCCTGCCTAGATTCTTCGTGCAAATCAGAAATAGACACCCCTTCCCCTGGACAAGAAGTCCCTGGATAGCACAACCAGTAAAGGGCTCGAGTACTAATTGTAAGGTTGTTCATTTGAATCCACCCAGGAGTACCACCTCAGGAAAAAAAATATGGCAATCTTCTGAAAAGCCACAGCCGTTGAAAACCCGGTGGAGAGCAGCTCTCCTGTGAAATCCTGGGGGTCCATCACGAGTTGAAATTGACTGGAGGGCAGCTGGTCTGATTTGTTAGTTTGGGCTCCCTGGACAAGCAGTCCTGTCACAGAGTGCCCAGTTCCGTGAACAGAGCACAAGCTGCATTTTAGTACTGTTCACCCCTCGGCACGGCACCCTTGTGCAGGACGCAACCACCCAACCCTAAGACATGGCTCTAGAGTGGTAAATCCCTTTCATCAAACCTCGGGGCGGGGGGGATAAAAACAGCCTTAAACTCCACACACAATGGGGGAAGCGCAGAAGGTAACAGACAATGAGAACATCCCCTGTTGGCCAATCCAAGCCTCCGTGCCAACCTTGGCCTCATGCATCAGGCCTCAGGGAAGGCTGTCTCTTGCTAAACAAGGCAGCATCCCATCATCCTCGAGCAGACCGTCTGCAGCACTCACTGCTCTGGGCACTGCAGGTGAGCACATGACTAGCTAACCTCAAATTTTTTCCCCTCTTGCCAAGACAATTGGACCAAAACACTGCCTTTTTCCCCTTACCCTAAGGTCTCCATGGAGAAGCTATGGCATGTGTTCTAGATTCTGAAGAATGGTGGTATATTAATATGTAGAAAAGAGACAGCAAGGCAATAGAGAGTAGGTGACAGAAGCATTAATAGGAACAAGAAAGCTGAAGTACTAAAAAGCAAACCATCAATCACATGGTCTACTCACTTGAAAGAAAAAATCAGAACTCTTAAAAGGAACTTGACATCTATGAACAAGGCCACCTATGTTTATGAAGGCGCAAGTTCGTGGACAGAGACTCAAACTGAGACTATTGCTCACTTCAAAAGACAGAGGTTTTTGCTTTTATTCTTTAGTATGTGTGGCAGTTACATAATCTCCTGTCAACTTGAGTGAAGGGGTGGAGTCTAGCTTATCAATGAGGCCTCTCTCTAGGCATAGACTTCTGAGGGTTCTGGAAACTCCTATCTTTCTCCCTGGAGGCAGGACACACTCTCTGCTTCATGTTCCTCTTGACAAGCCACATGGAGACTTACTGATCGAGCCAGAACCCTGGAGCTGGAGGAGCCGCGTGGAGGCCCACACCAGCACTGAGATGCTTCCCTCGCCACTGGATCTACAGGATTTTCCATCCACTCACTTGTGATCTTCCTGCATTCGGCATCATTGCATGGCTGCATGAGTCTAAAGAGGAATTTATGGACTAGTATCAGACATATGGGCTAGGATCAGACTTACGGACTTGATCTGAACTGGGCTGGGATGTTTCTTAATATACAAATGATGTTTGACATAAAGTTCTCCGGTGGCAGTTACATAATCTCTTGACAGCTTGAGAAGAGGTGGAGTCTAGCCTGCCAAATCAGGTCGCAGCTTGATGACCTCATTTGGAGGTGCTAAGGAGATAACTAGGAGATAACTGGAGGTCAGATACACACACTCTCCCTGTGAGACACTCCTGTTGACAAGCCACATGGAGCTACTCTGATAGAGCCAGAGCCCTGGAGCTGGAAGAGCCATGTGGAGACCCACACCAGTGCTGAGATGCTTCCACCGCCACTGGATCTACAAGACTTTCCACCCACTGGCCTGTGATCTTCCTGAATTCTATGTCATTGCATGTGTAGTGTGAGTCTGAAGAGGAATTTACAGACTGGTATTGGACGTGTGGGCTAATATCAGACTTATGGACTGGGTTGGGATGTTTTCATAATCTATAATTACTCTTTGATATTAGTTTCTTACTTATACACATATGAGTGTCCTGGGTTTGATTCTCTAAGCAATCCAGACTAACACAGTATGGTCTCTTAGATCTTAGAACAGTGCCAGGTCCACAGTGAGTACTTAATAAATATTTGTACATAAATCAGTTAACTAATTCATTTAATAAGGAAATTGAGTTCCTAGAACTTCTACCTTTCCCAAAAATTACAAATTTGGCAACGAAATTCTTTTTGAGCGTAGTCCAAAACAGTCCGTCTCAAACTCAAAAGACCGAGCTCACTGTGATCATGTTGATTCTGACTCATTTGTGGGTTTCCAACGCTGTAAATAAATCTTCATGAGTGCAGAACACTTCAGCCTCCTCCTGTGAAGCAGCTGATAATTTCCAACTGCCAGCTTGTAACCCACAACGCCGCAAAGGCTCTTCAAAAAACAACCCAAACCCATGGCCTTCAAGTGGATTCCAATTCATAGCAACTCCCTAGGGCAGGATAAAACTGTCCCTGTGGGTTTCAGAGACTGTAACTTCTTACTGGAGTAGAAAGCCTCCTCTCTCTCCCATGGAGCAGTTGGTCATTTCAAACTGCTGCCCTTCTGGTAAGGAGCCCAATATGTAACCCACAACTCCACTAAGGCTCCTGGTACCAGGGCTCCTAGGTGGTTCATAGTTTCTACTTGGGTTGGTGACCTAAAAGGTGGGTTGTCCAATCCCACCCAATAGTGCAGTGGAAGAAAAGCCACGTATTCTGCTTCTGGAGTGAGTGATGAAACTCCAGTATCCAAACTCACTGCCACTGAGTCAATGCTGACTCTTAGCCGCCTATAGGACAGGGCAGAAGTGTCCCTATGGGTTTGCGAGACTGTAACTCTTTACAGGAGTAGAAAACCTTATCTTTCTCCCAAGGAGCCTCTGGTGCCCCTGCTAACCTTCTGTTTAGCACCCCAACACATACTCCATGACACCACCGGGGCTCACAGACAAGAAAACCCCGTGTGATACATGAAGCTGCCATGAGTTACCATCAACTCGGCAGCTACTTCCAAAATGGTGATCTACTCAAGCCTGAATGGAAAACTCCTTAATGCTATTTGGAGGAGATGGCCCAAACTTCTCTGTGGTTTCTCCCTGATTTCTCATAAAATATTCATGAATCCACATGAAAGAAGCTTTCGCTGTGCCCTGGCTGAGACTTCCCACTCATCTCTAATTCAGTCAATCTAAACAAACAAGACCAAAAGGGAGCTTCTGCCCCAAGAGTAGACAGCAAGAAAATAGCTCCCTAAAGTTTAAGTTGCAATTAGCAATTTCAGAAAGCAAAGGAACGTCAGATGAACTGAGTTCGCTGTGTTTAGCTCTGCTGCAATAATCAAGCTCACTAGGAAGGCCGTGCCTTATCTCAGCTCACAGGGCCATTGGGAAATAAAAGTCCATTCATGAAAATTGAACGTAAGAGAACGCTCCTGTACAGGGCCCACTGAGCCCAAAACGCAGTGTTCAGATTGGCCTGGAAATGCTATATTCAGAGGAATGGAGTTTACACATTTGCTAAACTCTAAATTATTTGTAAGATACTTTTCTCTGCTGGGAGATGGGTGCAAAAATAGAAAGGGCAAGCAAACAGTACCATTTGTTGGACAGTTATTATATGATAAACTTGTATTCAAGGCCTTCCAATTAATATATTACTTCCTTCTTAGAATATGGTTGTTGCTGTTGTTAATTACCATAGATCAATTCTGAGTCCTGGAAACTCATGGTTTGCAGAATAAAACTGACATTCATGAGGTCTTCAAACCTGCGATCTTTTGAAAGAAAATCTCCAACCTCAACTTCTGAGGAGTCTGTGAGTGGGTTCAAATCATTAACCTTTTCTTTTTAAATCATTTTATTGGGGGCTCATACAACTCTTATCACAATCCATACAGACAACAATTGTGTAAAGCACATTTGTGCATTCATTGCCCTCTTTTAACTACTAATGGAACCCAATGTGTACCACCTTGGGGCTTCTAGAACCCTGTAACATGTTATATTATCCACTTTATGACTGAGAATGCTAAGGTTTAGAAGGTTGAGGCCCTAGAACTAATAAATGTCAAAATGGACATTTTAATGCCAGTTCAACCAATTTTAGAGCTGTACTTCTTGACCCATTTATCACAGCACATCCAGTTAATAAGATGACGCAGACTGACACCTTGGCTGTGGGAGTTCGGTTTCTCATTAGGAAAACATGAAAGAAAAAAAAGCAACATACATCTCACTCTGGCTTTAAAAACAATGCTGATCTCCATAATGATCGATGCTAGTTAGGGAGAAATTCATACTGGGAGGAATCAGATAAGACTCTTCCCTGTCAAATAGAAAGTCCATGTTTAGAAAATTATGATTGGCAACATATGTACAAATATGCTTGATGCAATTGATGTATGGAATGCTATAAGAGCTGTAAGAGCCCCCAACAAATGATTTTTTTAAAGAAATCTTCTATGTGCAAGGCATTTGGATTGTGTTGGAATTAAAGGTAAGATGAACGGTAGATATGGGGTGAAAGGAATATCAGGGAGGGTAGAGATTTTACTTGAAACAAAGAAAATCTTGACTAACCTACATAATGCAGTCATCTTCATAAATGCAATAATGGAGATACTTGAATATCCCTTCTTTCCAGAAGAAATTAATAACTAAACAATAGCAGAACTCCTATGCTGAGTTGTTATCAGCATTGGCACATGTTATCTGCTTGGAATTACTAAAAGAATGAAAAAAGAGAACTCCTTTCTAAAGGTCCCTTCCACTAGGTCTGAAGTCTTCCATCTCATCATTTTAATCCCTACATTTCTACCAGGGAGTCAATGGGTTAACAGTCTGCTTCTAAATGCTAAAAAGCCCCAAGGAAAAAAATGCAATCTATAAACCATGTCTCACTCTCTATTGATTTACTCATTTGGCTTCTTCCTCCTAACATCGCTGACAGATAACCTCTGATGCATAAAGAGTATTGATGTGGAGGGAGGAAAGAGGAAGAAAGAGGGAGAAGTAATTTTGGAGTAGACCCCAGGAGGGCTGGTGTGGGTGGCATCCTGAGGTGGAGTGGTTCAGGAAAGAATCAGATAAAAGGTAGAAGAAGGAATCCATTACAAAGAAAAGAAACTCAACCTGGCTGAAGCAAATGAGAGGGTCAATAGGATGATGTCTCTAAATTAATTCAGAAAAGTTTATGCAGTGGTTAAATTTGTTGCCATGCCACCTGAGTTAAGATCCATGCTAAAATCTAGACTTACAAGAAGGCCTTGAGCAAGTTACTTACTTTCTATGGGTCTTGCTTCCTCATCTGGGTAGGTGGGTGATGAAATAATCACACCGCCTTCAAGAACAGGCAGTGGGGATTGAGTGAGTGGGTATACCAGTGCCTGGCACACAGTGTTTAGCACATGCCTCATGTTATTATTACAGCTCAAGCACAATTCAATCTGGGGCCTTCAGGAATGGCATCAAGAATGTCACTTCTTTGCTTTCCCCTATGATGGCTAAATACTCAGATTTACTCTAACCCTAACAGAGATCCCTGGAAGCCTCAGCCTTACATGCGACCAATTTATCAACCCAAACAGAAACTGAGGGAGGGGAAAAGGCATCTTGCACCCATGTACTAGCAAAAGTCCAAGGATTAAATCTCCTTGGTCTAGGTTGGGTCATGTGCCCATTCCTAATCAATCACTATAGCCAGTGCTTTAACTAGAGCTTAGGTGGTACAAACAGTGCATTTGGCTGCTAACCTAAAAATGAGAGGTGAAAGGTCAACCAGAGGCACCTGGAAAGAAAGACTGATTTCTGAAGACTCAGCTTTTGAGAAACCTTGTGGAATGCAGTTCTACGCTTAACAAGCAGCATGGCAATGAGTTGGCAGTAACTTGCCAACAAAGATTATGTTCATTTCGCTTTGTTTTGTTTTGTTTCTGCCCACTCTGCAACCACGAGTTGAGTCACCTCTGCCTGACCCACGTGGATGAACAATGGAGATGGGGACTTTGGAAAAGGAAAGTCGGGTTCCTAGAAACAGAAAGGCTGACAAGCAGAGGAGGCATACACCACAGATAACCGCCATGTGAGACTGTACCAAACTAAAGTTTATAAACATCTCTGAGGTTCCCACACGATACTACTAAGAATTACTGGCTGTAAGCAACAGGAGCCAGGAATAATTAACAAAAGCAGAAAATGAGTTCTGGGGAAAATATCTAGTAACATAGAAAGCTGAGAGAGAGCCTGGAGAATCCGTTCTGGGCAGAAATGGGCAGTGCTAACCCTGGCCAAGACCTTGCCTGTGTCCTTACCACCATTTGGGCTTCTATGGCAAGAGGTGGGGGCCCCGTCCTCAAATAGATAAGGTGTTTAGATAATGAGTTGAGAAAGAGGAAGGTTCACTCTAGTCAGCCACTGTGAGGAAATGGTCAGGAATAAAACCAGACCTTGGTGTAGTGGTTATGTGTTGGGCTGTGATCCACGTGGTTGGTGGTTCAAAACCAGCAGCAGCTCCTCAGGATAAAGACTGGGCTTTCTACTCCTGTAAACAGCTGCAGGCTCAGCAGTCCACAGGGGGTTGCTATGGGTCAGCATGGACTAGATGACAGTGAGTTTTCTGGAAGTTCTGGTTTCTTAGAACCCAGCGGTCAGGGTGAGGAGAGATTTCTTAGGACAAACCAACACTCAAGTCAAGAGTGTTCAAGCCAAGCCCGTAAGAATGGCATTTGGGTGTTGAAGGTAATGCTCCACAAGAGAAGTGGCAGCAGTGGGTTGGACGGGATTCTGACAGGAACCAAGGAGCAGACCTCTGAGAGGAAGAAAGAGTTTGGAGGAGAACAACAGCGCAAACAAAAGCATCGAGAACAAGAAAACCAGGCAAAGAAAGAGGGAAGCCTCTTTTGAATTCAAGAATTTTTTTTCCAGCCACATCTTAGTGCCTCAAAGATTATCTTCAAAAACAGCTGTTATCCAACTGATGGCTTAAAATAAAGGAAAACATTCCCACGCCAACCCCACACTCAAAATAGATGCTGAAGAAACACAGAAATAGCGAGGCCACTATGGAAGCTTGAGTCGAAGCAGTTCATGGAACAAAAGACTCTGTGGGCTCGCCAGGGCCTCATGCCTCCTCCTCACACAATTGTTCTCTCTCTCCTCAGCACCCTGTGTCTCCTGGCAGGGTGGAAGGGTGGAGCACCCACTGACAGGGTGGTAGGGTAGCAGCTGGGGACAAGCTGTCACCTGGAGTCAGAGTGAGCTCCCAATGCCTGCGCACCTATGGGGCCTCTCCCCATGGACAACAGTGATCAAACACTGAAAATGGTAGCTAGCATCTGGAAGTGTTGACACCCCTTGTTTTGTTGCTGTTAGTCACCCGATACATCAGGCTGTGACCATTGGAAAGGTGGCCTAGTGATAGAGTTGGCTGCTAACCAAACACTTGGTAATTCAAACCTATGAGCGACTCAGCAGAAGAAAGATGAAACCATCTAATTTTGTATCGATGGGCAGCCTCGGAAGTCCCGGAGGGTTGCTGTAAATCAGAATTGACTCCCCAGTGGTAAGTTTGGGGTTTCATAATCTTTTGGAAGCAGAACACCAGGCTTGTCTTCCAAGGAGCCTCTGGGTGGGTTCAACCACAAACCTTCTGACCAGCATTGCAGAACTTCACCATTTGTGCCACCCAGGGACTCTTTTAACATGTATCCTTTACAACAGCTTATTCAGCAAATGCCATCCTCATCCTTACTTTACAGATAAAGAAAGCGAAGCAAAGAAAAGCGAGGTTAAATGGCCAAGATTACCTAGGATGTCCCCTAATTCCGGCTCTTGTATTTTACCCAAGAATGTTCTTGTTCTTCTTCTTGTTCTTTGGGGCCTTCTAGTCAGTTCCAACTCATAGCAACTCTATCTATGTACAACAGAACAAAAGACTGTCAGCCCTGTACCATTTCCCAATCTGTGTTATGGCTGAGCTCATTGCTGCAGCTGCTGTGCCAATCTAACTCATAAAAGATCTTCCTCAAAAGAATCACAACTGAACTCTCTGCATTGTAGATTTTGCAAAGGCTGGGACAGGGGCATTGGAGGGGTGGGTGCAGGAACGGCCAGTGTAAAGGGTAGGAAAGAACTGAAAGTTATTAAATACTTGGAATGTGCCAGATGCTGTGCTAAGCACTTTTGTAACCTTGTAAGACAAAAACAAATTCAAAATCTATGGAACAGTAGTATGGGGCAGGCTATTGCTTTACAAAATTGAATTCGTTTAACCCTCTGAGCAGCCTGATGGGGTAGTTTGGTAGTTACATAATTTCATGTCAGCTTGTTAAATGTTATAGGGGTGAAGTCTAGCTTGTCCTGATATCAGGTCACAGCCTGATTGATGCTTCCTTGTGGGCAGGGCCTTCTCATGAGGATTCTGAGAGTTTTCCTGTCTTCCTTCCTGGAGGC
>NW_022111316.1:5318951-5333526 GCF_000313985.2 Echinops telfairi | reverse complement strand
TGGATGGTTGGTTGGTTGGTTGGTTGGTTGGTTGGTTGATATGGTTTTAAATCCCAATTTCACCATCTGCTAACTATATGATTATGGGCAGGTTACTTGACTTCTCTGTGCCTGATTGTACAATCACTAAAGGAGGATGTGTTAGGCTGTGTTCTCTAGAGGAGTAAAATCAGTGGAGCTTGTATGTGTATGAATATAGATATTTAAATCAAGAAGTGGCTCACACCATGATAGAAGTGGATAAGTCGAGTCCAGTTCAATTCTGTAAGTTGAAGGCTTCTCCTGACAACTGTAACTGCAGAGGCTGATGAACAAGAAGCAGGAAGACACCACAGGGTGGTGGATGCAGTGCTGAATGAATCTGAGATTGGCTAAATGAATTCAAGGCCAGCAATAAGTTGATGACTCCTGGGATCGTCAGGCAATATAGCAGGTATGTTGCTATACAGGAACCTTGTGATGTAGTGAGTTCCTTGTTGGGCTGCTAACCAAGGTCAGCAGTTGGAACTCACTAGCCTCTCCTCGGGAGAAAAATGAGGCCATCTACTCTCATAAGGATTCGTAACCTAGGAAACCCAAAAGTGCAGTTCTAATCTATCCTGTAAGGTTGCTATGGAAGTAATTCGATGACTGTGAGTTTGCTTTTTGTTTTTCTAGTTGTAACTATAAATAGTCCCAGTGGTGCTGTGGGTTATGCACTGGGCCCCTAACTGCAAGGTTGGTAGTTCAAATTCAGCAGCAGCTCCTTGGGAGAACAATAAGACTGTCAACTCCTGTGAAGATTAACAGTGTCAGAAACCCCATACAGGGCTGCTATGAGTCAGATTTGACTCAATGGCAGTGGATGGGTAATTTTTACTATTAAGCTTTTGCAAGAGGGCAATTAAACTAAGAGAGCCATGAAAGACCACACAACTAATGGAAAGTGGAAGGAGAGTCTCACATCTGTGCTCTCCAAGGTGGAAGAAGGAGGGCATTTACAAGCGACAGCAGTGGTTCTTCTCACGGCTTTTGGATGACCATTATAGAGAGATCTGGAAGATATTTTAGGTCAAAATAAGGCTCTGAAGTCTCACTAGGTAGAGCCCCTTTGGTAAATCTATCGAAGATTGAAGCTGTAGGCCTTCTCAACACACAAATGCACAAGTGTTAAAGGATAAGGCTTACACACAAGTTCCCAGAATTCTTACACCCCTTGAGTCCATCCAGGAAAAGCCCTCTGAAAAGAACTCCTACCTGCTCCTCTCTATATTGATTTTAAAAGACAATAGTAATTCTATTCACCTGATATGCATGTGAGAGTTGGACACTGAATGAGGAAGACTGAAGATTGATGCATTTAAATGATGGTCCTGGTGAACAATAGTGAAAGTACCACGATGAGCTGCCAAATGGATCTGACTGGGAAGAAGTGCAGCCAGAAGGCTCCTTAGAACCACGGAGAGCAATGTGTTGTCTTACATGCTTTGAACATGTTCTCAGGTCATGCCAGTCCCTGGACAGGGTCATCATGATGGTTCAGTCGAGGGTCAGCAGAAAAGAAGAAGATCCTCCACAAAATGGATTGACTCAGCGGCCACAGCAAAGGGCTCAAATGGCAACACTTGTGAGGATGCTGCAGGACCAGACACTGTTTCTGTCTGTTGTGTGTAGGGTCGCTATGAGCCAGAACCAATTGGATGGCTCCTAACAACGACATGACCGTCAGGGATTTGGCCAAATTCAAGATGAGTTGCTGTTCTGTAATATAAGTTAGTGTCAGCACGGTCAATGATGTGTTCAGCCCATTAGATGAAAGGGGAGTTCCCTTGGGGGATTTTCTGGCAAAGCCCTCAACTCTGCTTCTTCTTGTTGCTTGACCTGCAGAAGTCTGCTGTCGGGCCTATAGATTTTGGGTTCACCAACCCTGCAGTCTCATCAACCAGCCTGGATACTTGCCAGCCTGCCTAGATACTTGCCAGTCCCCATAATTGTATAAGCCATTTCCTTGAAGCAAATTTCTCTATACAGATACCAGTAGACACACATCACACTGGTTTTGCTCCTCTGGAGAACTCAACTAAGACTTGTGTACAATGTTGGGTGGGTGGGTGGGGGGTATATTTGACAAGTATCACAAGAGACTGTGATGCAAAGAACGCCTGGACTTTGAGAATCACAGGTATATGGTCCTGGTCCTTGCCCTATGCCATCCAAGTATATAGAGATGAAGATGGGATTGGTTTTGAAAAATGATTCTACCGGAGCTGTCCAGACCCCAGCCAAGTACTCTTTCCACCTTTCTCCAACCTCAAACTTTTAAAAAATCTTTTACATTATATGCAATGAAAAAAATGCAACCAACAAAAACTGGAAGGAAATTCATCAAGATGTTAATAGTGGGAATTCTGGGAACATCAGACTGTGGCCTTTATTTTTTTTATTTGATGTACCTTTTATCATTGTATATATTTTTTACATTACATATAATAGCATGTATATTATATAATATGTATGCATCATCTATATATTGTAGTGCGACATCTTTCAGATGAAGCCTTATGTTTAACATGTGTATTTTTTTATTTTAGAGCCATGGACATTTAAGTTAGAGCATAATTTATATTTTTCCTGACTTATTAACAGCAAAATGCATTATCATTTGAAAGAACTGAAGGGAATTACCTTGAAAGGAAATCGAAGCAAAATAAATAGGAGGGGAAAGGGTGTCGTTTGATTAGCAACTCTGAAGATTTCTAGATTCCAACCTAGAATTTCTATACTACTCTGACACCAATGAAGAGAAAAAAAAAATCAGTGGTGCACAATTTTAAAAAACAATAAGAATTACACTAATCACAATGAGTACAAGGCAGAAGAAAATGTTCTGGAAGGGATTGTGATAATTATTGTACAACTCTTCTTGATATAATTGGACTATTTATTGAATTGTATGATACATGGATTAAGTGTCAATACAACTGTTAAAAAAGAAGAAGAAGAAACGATTGCTGCAGCTTTGGATATCTTCATGAAGCATGTTTTCAGCCAGTTGATGCAATTGTCAGAAGGCCATAAGGAAGAAGAAGGTCAGAAAACAAGGGAACGGCTGCATCCTGGGAGTGTGATAACAAAAGAGTGACGACCAATCTTCCATCTGTCTACCACTTACCAGTTTTCAAAGCCCATTTATAATAATTAGCGATTGGAAAGAACCCAAATGGCTGACAATAGAGGGGCCCTGAACAAACAGGGTCAATTAACTCAGCTGGAATACTTCATAAAGAGAGACAATGGTGAGCTTGCAGGCTGCGTAGATCTTGGAAATGTATACTTAACATCATGTTAACTTTGACAAAAAATTTTAAACACAGAACAATGCCTCCGGATTTCACCGAGGCCTTTTAAAAGGCCTATCGCATCTACTTTTCAGACAAGAGGAGAAATGAGGACTTCATTGTTCATGAAAAAAAAGAACTGGCTTCATATTCTGGCTCCAGCAAAGAGTCACATTGGAGAGGTTAAAGGAAATTTCCTATTTCTATGAAGAAAGCATTTCTGTCTTCAAAACTTCTTGAAAAGACTGCATTGGGAAAGAACTTTGGAAACCAGATGGAGCACCGTTCTACTCTGACACACGTGGGGTATAGCCTGAATTGGAATCCGTCTCACTGCAATTGATGGGGTTTTGTTTGGAAAATAACTCACTTGCTAGGAGGAGGATTCTTTCTCAAGGATTCAGGGAAGTTGTGAAAAATCCCTACTATAACTTGTCTCCTTTGAGACAGTCTTTTCAGGTACATTCCAGCAATCCATATAACCTGCAATTTGGCTCCTTTGCTTTCCAGTTAAACCTTAAGTCTTATGTTTAACATGTATTTTTTTATATTTTAGATTCATGGACATTTAATTTAGAACAGAATTTGTATCTCTCCTGACTCTCGTGACACTCCCAGTCAATTTAATTTTAGTCTCAGTTTGTGATGAATAGTAAATATGAAGTTTATTGTTACCAATATCAATGTTTGTTAGTTGTCCTCAAGTCAATTCTGACTCATGGTGACACCCTGGGTATGCAGTAAAACTGCCCCATGGGGTCTTCAAGACTCTAAACCTCTAAAGCGCATCACCGGGCATCTCTGGGTGGATTTGGACCACAAATTTCTCAGTCAGTAGTCAATTGCTTAACCACTCTGCCACCCAAGAACTCCTCCTTGTAATGAATGCATCCAACTATTGATGACAAATTCACATTTATTCTGTGAACCTGCAAAGTAGAGCCAAAAAGTAGAAGGTGACACGAGATGGATTAATGCATCAAAATGGGTCCAATGATCAGAACTTTCTAGAGAGGAAGCATATTGGTAGATAATGAGCTTGCCTTCCAGCAGAGGTGTTTGGGCATAAACTGGTGAATCCTTACTGGAAAGTTGAAGAAAGACCACAAGCATATGTTGATGAGGCAGTACTTTAAGCTCCCTTCTCTTCTTTTCCCCTACTCCAACCTTGACCTTCTCACACTGTGAATCCAAAACATAAAAATAACTTGTGTTGTACAAAACAAAATTAGAAACTAACATGGACAATATGAATAGCTAAGAATGTAATGTGCTTTAAGCTTCTTCTTCATTTATTCATATTCCTTTCCTCAGATCACATAAGAAATGTGTGTGCAAGTGTGAATGTAAATATGATCGACACCAAAGAAAATATAAATTAGAAGAGAAGGTCAATTCTGGTAGCAAAGATGGTGTCATAGAGTCGGTTCTGACCCACAGTGACCCCATACAAAGATTGAGGAACTAGAATAAACTGAAGGTCATTTAAGTCTAGGGGTTATTAAGTAAACCATGAGTTTGGCATTGAGATTCCTGGTTACTGAAGTGAAAAGAGGAAATACAATTAGTTGTAGATGCTCAATGTTCTTGAAAAGAAAATATATCAAATCTTCAGAGCAAGCCAAAAATTTCCCAGCACTTAGTCCTGAGAGCAATTGCTTAGAGAAGCACTGTCATGGGCAATTATGATGAGAAAAATCTTCCTTGTAGCAAATACAATAATGTGGCTTTGAAGCTGCTTAGTGATGGTAGTGTTCCTTTTACAAACTGAGAGCATGACCAAATAATCCTCTGTAGACTGAGAAAATATGACTTGAACTTTTATCATAGGCTAGTAGGCCTTTGGAAGGCATTGGTGAACAGTGGTAACCAATGTTAACCTGCCAGGCGGGAGACCCAAATTTAATTTCCAGCCAATGTATTTGATGCATAGTCATCACCCATCATTAGTAGAGGCTTGTGCGCTGCTATCATGCAGCACAGCACCCAGACTAAGTGTGGTAGTTACATCATCTCATGTCAACTTGAGGGTATTAGGAGCAAAAGGTGGAGTTAGTCTGTCAATTAGGTTGCAACTTGATTGGAGGGTGACTGAAATAAATGGCTCTCTGGAGGCCAGCTTCCTTCGCTCTTTGCTTTCACCCCTTTTGACAAGCCACGTGGAGCTACTCTGAGACCTGAGAGAGTCCTGGAGATGCTTCCACCACCACTGGATCCACAAGACTTTGCGCTCACTGGCCTGTGATCTTCCTGAATTTGGCATCATTGCATGTGCTGCAATGAAATGTGTGGACTAGAATGGGATTTACACTTATGAACTTGATCTGGACTTGACTGGGACATTTTCTTAATATGCACTTACCCTTTGATATAAAGCTCTTTCTTATACATATATGAATGTCGCTAGATTTGTTTCTTTGGCCACCGGGTCTAGCACACAAGATGGACTAGGAAAAAAGGCCAGGAAATCTACTTTCAAAAATCAGCCAGTGAAAAATCCCATGATCAAAATAGTCTGATCCACAATTGATTCACTATTCGTGGGAATGTGCTGCACCAGACAGCATTTAGCTTTGTTTTTCATGAAGTCGACATGACTCTGGGGCCCATTCAAGTTTAGGTAACAGAACAAAGCTGAGCCTAAAAACTAGCACCTAACCACATAAAGACCTAAAAATTAACCTTAAAAAACAGTCACTGTAGAACAGTGCTTCTCAACCTTCCTAATGCTGTGACTCTTTAATACAGTTCCACATGTTGTGGTGACCCTCCAACCATAAAATTATTTTTGTTGCTACTTTATAACTAATATTGCTACCGTTATGAATCAGGTGACCCCTGTGAAAGGGTCATTCGACCCCCAAAGGGGTTGCAAACCACAGGTTGAGAACCGCTGCTATAGAAGGACATGATGATAAAGCAGCGGGGCAGCAAAAAAGAGAAAGACCCTCAACAAGATGAATTGAATGGTGGCTGCCACAATGGTGACGATGGTGCAGGACCAGGTGTCCTTTGCTCCGCTCTACAGCACATCACTGTGGGTCCGAACCAACACGGCGACAAACAAAAACAACCAACAACTCTTTTTTAATTGAATTAAATGGATGGCATAGCTGTCTGACAGCCCTTTCTAAATATAATTTCTCTAAACCACTCAGAGAGTTTGGATTATACCCTTTGCTAAGAGGTCTTATCCTCTTTCATTAACAGTTTTTCATTCTTTTCCTTTTGCTCACTTCTCTTTAATGCTCAGTATCACATGCAGGGTCCTTCTTATCTACCAGGGCTGTTCTCCATCTTCAGCCTCTCACCTACGGCCTCTATATACAGCTCACTTTTCCCTTTGTGGCTCTAGGCAGCTTGCATGACATGTATCCACCCACTGGGAACTAAATTAAGACATCAAAATCTTGTCACATCAGGCACCTAATAATCACTAGTTGTTTGCTAGCACTGTTCATTTGGGGTAAATTCAAAATTCTGATCCTGAAAGAAAGCTGCCAATTTCCATTAACAGAGCCAACCCCGAAACCTGGACTGGGAGGTAAGGGTGGAAAGCTCATAAAACACAAGGTTACTGAGACTTTACCCACGCCTGGAGCTACCATATACTGATGGAGTGCTGCTACTTCCTTTTAATGTCCTATGGACTACTGTTTGGGGCTCAGTTAAATGAAAGACCAGGAGAGGGAAAAAGCCCATACAATTATAGTCCAGAAGTCCCTACATGATCCGCCCCCTGCCTCACAGGCCTGAGACCCTTCTGTCATTGAAAGTTAACCACTTTTCCTTACACTTACTGGTTGCCTGCTTTCTCTGGAAAGAATGTACAGGGGACCTTGTCTGTCTTGGTTATCTCCAGGGCCTAGGACAGTGGGTAGCACTTAGTGAACATGCAATAAATATGTGCTATGCTGGCCGGCTGGATAAATGAATAATTTTCCAACTGACTTGGTGATAGGGATGAATCATTTTCCCTTTCTAGGATTTTGTTTCCTTGCTTCTTCTCATTTAAAAAAGAGATCAGTGTGGTCTAGATTGCCAGCTGTCCACTAAAATATATCTCCCCATTTTCATAATCGGAGAGTTACTTCCATAGAAGGAGAATGAGTAAAAGGTGTGGAAGCCATATTTGGCTACACAAGGGAGCTCCAAGGCCAATGGCTATAGGCAGAGGTCAGACATACTTCCAAGCTCCATCTTTGGGTACCCTATTCTGACACTAATTGCTCCCCCCACAACACTCTACTGCTGGATCTGATCATCCTTTTCAATCGCCACACAGAACTTGCAGCCAATATTCATTATTATGGTTGTTTATTAGGGAAGTTAAAGGATTGCATTGGGTAAATCTGCTGCATAAGATCTCTTTAAAGTGCTGAAAAGCAGAGATACTACTTTAAGAACTAAGGTGACCCTGGCCCACGACATGGTATTTTCAATGGCCTCATATGTATGTGAAATTCAAGCATTGAATAAGAATGATCAGAGAAGAATCAATGCATTTGAATGATGGTGCTGTTGAGAATACTTAAAGTACCAACCAACACCAAACTCACTACCATCAAGTCAATTCTTACTTGATAACTTGACGGTCATAAGACCCTATGGAACAGGATGGAACTGCCCCTGAGGGTTTCCAAGATTGGAACTCTTTTTTTTTTAAATCATTTTATTGGGGGCTCATACAATTCCCATCATACTTCCTTTTAATGTACAATTTAATGTACAGTTCCCAAACATACATCCATTGTGTCAAGCACATATGTACATTTGTTGCCATCATCATTCTCAACACTTGCCTTCCACCTGAGCCTTAATATCAGCTGCTCATTTCCCCCGCTCCCTCCCCACTCCCCCCTCCCTCATGAACCCTTCATAATTCACAAATAATTATTCTTTTGTCATATGTTACACTGTCTGACGACTCCCCAGCCCTTTCTCTGCTGTCCATCCCCTAAGGAGGAGACTATAAGTAGATTGTTGTAGTCGGTTCCTCCTTTCTACCCCACATTCCCTACACCCTCCAGGCATCATCACTCTCACCACTGATGGAACTCTTTATGGGAATAGAAAGCCTCATTGGTTTCCTGGGAAGTGACAAGTGGTTTCAAACCACTGACCTTGCAGTTAGCAGCCCAACATGTACCCACTATGCCACCAAGGGTCTCTTGTTGAAAGTACCAAGAACTGCCAAAAGAAGAAACAAATCTGTCTTCGAAGAAATGCAGACAGAATTCTCCTTAGAAGCAAAGATGGTGAGACTTCTTCACATCTACTTTGAAGGTTTTATCAGGAAAAAGCAGTCCCTGGAAAAGGAAATCATACTTGGTAAAGTAGAGAGGCAGCAGAAAAAGAGGAAGACCCTAGACAAGAAAGATTGACAAAGTGGCTGTAACAAAGGGCTCAAACATAACAATTGTGACGATGGCTCAGGAGTAGGCAGTAGATATAGGGTCTCTGGGAGTTGGAACTGACTCAAAGACACCTAACAAGGGCTAAAATTCTGGAAATTAACAAACCAGGATAAGAAAACATAAGGATATAGTGTTTTTCCCCACAACAGTGCCTCTCTGCAGCCAGCAGTCAATCTCTCTTTGGTCCACAATCTCTCACTCCCATGATCCCTTGAGCTTTGCCTCCATGGGCCAGGAAGCCCACTCACTACTCTACTTGGAGTCTCCTGGTCTCCATATGACTCCTCTGCTCTGCCTCAAGGTTTCCATGCCTCATCCTCTGGTCTCATCATGACCTGACCTGCACCATTTCAGGACAAGGATTTGAACATGCTCCACTAATGCCTCTTCTTCCTTGATGGTCTTGGAAAGTCTCTCTTCCTGCTTCTAAGAGAGCTTTAGTATAGCCAGAATGGTATAGGAAATGGAGATGCAAACCGACCAACCCGCTCTATTAGTGTTTCACACCCCTTAATTGCCAATCATTTGGTGGGAATTATAGAGATGTGGATAGAAGAGACATTTTAAGAAATTTCACTTCACCACTGAGTTAGCTGAGCATGTGGCCATCATGTGGCTAAGTTCTTGCCAATGAAATTTGAGTGTAAGTGATGTGTGTGCTCTGAAATGGAGCCCTTCCGGCAACACACATGTCTCCCTCTGTCATGTCCCCTCTTCTACGTTCCTGCAACTGGAAAATGAACATGGCACCTGCCCAACCTCTTTCAGGGATACCTGAAGTGTCCAGCTAGTATGGACCGCACAGAGCAGAGCCAACCTACTCACCCTGTAGAGAAAACGAGACATTGCTTTTTTGGAATCTCTGTTGCAGCAGAAGGACCAGGTGACACAAATGATTTTGTTCCAAACTAACTGAAAGGCTGGTCGTCCAAGCCTATCAGTGCCATCACAGATGAAAGGGCAGCCAAGCTGCTTCTGTAAAGATGAAACATCTTGCTATCAAGTAGACCGTGACTCACAGTGACCCTTTAGGACAGAGTAGGACTGGCCCATCAGGTTGACAAGGATGTGAATCTTTGGGGAAGCAGACTGAGGCAACTTTCTCCAATGGGTGGCTGGTAGGTCTGAACCACCAACCTTTTGGTTAGCAGCCAAGCCAAGAAAACCCTATGGAGCAGTTCTACTCTGTAACATGTTGAGTCTGCAGGAGCCAGAATAGACTCGAAGGCAAGAAACTTGGAGTTGGTGTTCTTGTTCTTGCAGCAGGTTAACTTCTCTCCTAGTGAAGACAGCAAGATTAGGTTTGAGGGCCCACACCAACTCGGAAGGACTTGACTGGGAACTGACTTGATCACATGCTGCCATCGCTTATTTCACTTGAGAAAACTATTCTCAGGGACTCTCTGCATATAAAAACCTTTCACTTAATCTTTAATCTTGCCTTGAGATTTTCCCTACTTATGTGAATGTTTGCAGGCGTCCTGGTGGCATTGTTGAGTAAGCATTGCACTGCTAACTGCGAGGTCAGCAATTCAAAAATCCGTGCTCTGGGAAGTGGACAAGAGAGTTGAGATTGTCTGGTCTCATAGAGACTGACAGACTTGGAAACCCTATATAGGATCACTATGAATTGGAATCAGCTGAATGGCAGGGGGTTTGAATTGGGTGAATGTATGGTCTCAGGAGATAAATTTTATTTTGCACTTTTGAAACAACCATTTATACTATCTGAATGAAAAAATGGTTTCACGACTTGACTTCTTTGTATAGTAATAGTAACTGTATAAATTACTATTTATTCTATCATTGTTTAGAATGTGCTTTAGCAGAGAGGTGTTTCCCAAATTGTGACAAATAATGTGAAATGTTTCAGGCAAGACACAGACCAATTTTTAATTGTTTTTTAATAGTTACATATTTATTCTAATGTGTACTTAATGAATCCTTTGTTTATCAAGAATTATATGCCTCATTTAATGAGGCACTGTAATTTTCCATTAAAATAATTTATGTAATTTTTTAGGAAAAAACACAAGTAGTGCATAAAATAACCAAAAATGTTAAAGATATATGAAAATGGAAAAACCAACAATATATGCAATGTAGATTAAGAAGATTTTATAAAGTTTACTTTGTAGAGACAGAGTTGATACTGTAAAAGTGTCATCTATCCATCAGATCAACTGGTTCAACGATGAAATCAAGTGACCTTAAGAATAGTGACAACAAGCCATCACGAACACCTTCAGAGTTTACAAAGCATTTTTCATTTTCATGATCCTTTTTAATTTCATAATTGAATTGTTGAAATGGAATACTAAAGTCTTTGGAAAATGACACAGTTCTACCTTTTTTTATCAAAGGAGCCCTAATAGCTCCTTTTCAGGTAAGCTCAGGTTAGCATTAGATGACTAACCTCAAGGTCAATATTTCAAACCCACCAATCACTCAGAGGGAAAAAGATGAGACTATTTGCTCCCTTAAAGATTTACTGTCACAAAAACCCGAAAGCAGTTCTACTCTGTTCTATACAATTGTAATGAGATGGAACAGATTCAATGACAATGGATTGGTTTTGTTGTTGTTGTTGTTTTTAAAGAGTATGTGTTCATGTTTTCCATGTTACAACATGGTTATAAAAGAGAGAGAGAGACTGTGAGATTTAATAATAAATATCTGGGCTCAAAATTCATCTGTCACATCCATAAACTGGGTCTCAGAGCAGACCTCTGTGACACCAGACAACAGACCTTGAGAACCTGCAATGTGTAAGGTACAGCTCAAGGTACTTGGGCTACATCAGTGAACAGAACAGCAAAGATGCTTGCCCTCAAGGAACTGTCCTTCTAAGAGGAAGATATTCAATAAAAAAAGTATTAGTAAACTAGTTAATTAATTAATTATATAATGTATTCACAGACAATAAGCCCTCCATTAAAAAGGGGGTGGGGAAAAGCAGAGGAAGAGGGAAAGGAACATTATAAAAATAGATCAAAGTGGGTCAACAAACAGTCCTTGAACTAACTACAAGCTTTTCTTTGTTGTAGTTGTGTTGTGGGTTTTTTGTTTTGTTTTTTGTCATTGGCTTGTTGTTGTTGTTGTTGTTTTGTTTTCTTTTGTTGCTTGGTTTTTCTCTGTCTTGTTTTTGCGCGTGTTATTATCTCCGCAGGTCTGTCTAAATAAGATAGGCCGGATGAACAATCTGGATGAGAAAACAACGGGACCCACAGTTCCGAGGACATGGGAGAGGGGAGGTGGGGGGAAAGGACGTGGTGTCAATAAAATCAGGGACAAGGGAACAACAAGTGATCCAAATTGGTGGTGAGGAGAGTGTAGGAGGCCTGGTAGGGTGTGATCAAGGGTAATGTAACCAAGAGGAATTACTGAAACCCAAATGAAAGCTGAACATGACTGTGGGACAAGAGGAAAGTAAAAGGAAACCGGAAAGAGGTAGGAGGCAAAGGGCATATATAGAGGTCTAAATAAAGGCTTGTACATATGTAAATATATTTATATATGAGGATGTGGAAATAGATCTATGTGCACATATGTATAGGTTTAGTATTAAGGTAGCAGATGGCCATTGGGCCTCTACTCAAGTACTCCCTCAATGCAAGCATCCTTTGTTCTATTAAACTGGCATTCCATGATGCTCACCTTTCCAACACAATCACTGAAGACAAAGCAGGTGCATAAGCAAATGTGTTCAAGAAAGCTGATAGTGCCTGGCTCTCAAAAAATATAGCGTCTGGGGTCTTAAAGGCTTGAAGGTAAACAAGCGACCATCTAGCTCAGAAGCAACAAAGTCCACATGGAAGAACCACACCAGCCTGTGTGATCACAAGGCGTCGAAGGGATCAGGTATCAGGCATCAAAGAACAAAAATCACATCATTGCGTGCTCACCACCCCGATACGATTGCTGAAGACAAATGGGTGCATAAGCAAATGTGGTGAAGAAAGCTGATATTGCTCGGTTATCAAAAGCTATAGGGTCTGGGGTCTTAAAGGCTTGAAGGTAAACAAGCGGCCATCTAGCTGAGAAGCAACAAAGCCCACATGGGAGAAGCACACCAGCCTCTGCGATCACAAGGTGTCGAAGGAATTAGGTATCAGGCATCATCAGAACAAAAAATCATATCATTGTGAATGAGGGGGAGTGCGGAGTGGGGACCCAAAGTCCATCTGTAGGCAATTGGACATCCACTTATGGAAGGGTCATGGGGAGGAGACGAGCCAGTCAGGGTGCAGTGTAGCAATGATGAAATAAACAACTTTCCTCTAGTTCTTAAATGCTTCCTCCCCACTATCATGATCCCAATTCTACTTTACAAATCTGGCTACACCAGAGGATGTACACTGGTACAGATAGGAACTGGAAACACAGGGAATCCGGGACAGATGATTCTTTCAGGACCAGTGGTGAGAGTGGCGATACCGGGAGGGTAGAGGGACGGTGGGGTGGCAAGGGGGAACCAAATACAAGGATCTACATATAACCTCCTCTCTGGGGGACAGACAACAGAAAAGTGGGTGAAGGGAGACATCTGACAGTGTAAGACATGACAAAATAATAATAATTTATGAATTAGGAAGGGTTCTTGAGGGAGGGGTGAGTGGGGAGGAAGGAGGGAAAATGAGGAGCTGATGCCAGGGCCTTAAGTGGAGAGCAAATATTTTGAGAATGATGAGGGCAATGAATGTACAAATGTGCTTTACACAATTGATGTGTAAAGCATGTATGGATTGTGATATGTGTGGATGTGATATATATGTAAAGTATGTATGGATTGTGATAAGAGTGGTATGAGCCCCTAATAAAATGATATAAAAATAGATCAAAGTGGGCCTTATTGAGAAGGTGGTATTTAACAAAGGCTTAAAGTGGGTAAAGAACTGAGCCAAGTGGTATCTACAGAAAGGAGAGTCCAGCAAGGAAACTTTCTTAAGGGTGCCAGTGTTTCCAGTATGCTCCAAGGAATTTCAAGGAGGTCAGTCAGTGTGGCTGGAGCAGAATGGACAGGGGGAAAGAAGAAAGAAATGAGGCCAGAAAAATGAAGGGACAGGATGTACAGATCATGTAGGACCAATGGACCACTGTCCCAACCTTGGTTTGGTGTTTACAGAAATGAAATAGAAACCCATTGTGCAGCTCTGAGCATAAACCAACTCATGCTTTGCCAAGATGACTCGATATGCTTGATTAACAATACAATACAGGTGGATCAGGGATCCCTTTAAGGAGACTATTGCCGTATTCAGGTCAGAGATGATAATAGCTAGGACCACAATGGTAACAGTGGGTGTGGTGAGAAGGGATTGAACTCTGACTATGCATTAAGGGCACAGTTACGGGTATTTCATTAAGGACTGATTTCGAGTATAAGAGAGAGTGACGAGTCTGGTCTTATTCAAGGTTTTGAGCTTAGCAATCAGGAGGCTGGAGTGATAGGAGAGTGGGAAAGACTATGAATCGGGCCTATTTAAGGAATAAGATCAGAGTTCAAATTTGTAATTGTTTACAAATTTACTCTTTCTGGTACTCTTAATTCCCTTGTGCTAATCCAGGGGTCTAACTTGTATCATTTTTGTCCTACCAGATGAAATTCCTTTAGCATTCTTTTAAGACAGGTCTGTTAGCAATGAATTCTTTTTGTATGTATTTTTTTAATTGGTTAATTTTTGCCTTGGTTTTTGTAAGATATAAAATTTTTGCCTTGGTTTTTGTTGATTATAAAATTCTAGGCTGGCACTTTTTTTTTTTTAACATTTTATTAGGGGCTCATACAACTGTTATCCCAATCCATACACACATCAATTGTGTAAAGCGCATTTGTACATC
>NW_022111316.1:5301997-5318435 GCF_000313985.2 Echinops telfairi | reverse complement strand
TAATGGGCTTTGGATCTCCACTCCGCACTCCCCCCATCATTCACTATGGTAAGATTTTTTGTTCTGATGATGCCTTACACCTGATCCCTTCGACAACTCGTGGTTGCATAGACTGGTGTGCTTCTTCCATGTGGGCTTTGTTCCTTCTGAGCTTGATGGAGGCTGGCACTTTTTATTCCACATTTTTTTAGGTTAACTTTCTTTGAAATGGGCATAAATATGGGTCCCTTCTAGTTGGTTGGCCAGTACCTGTCTTTCAAATTCCTTGGCATAAATGAGTGATAGCTTGCAGCACTGTATCAGCTTGTTGAAACATGTCAAATGGTATTCCAAAAGTCTCTGAAGTCTAGGGATTTTGCTATGGCCTTAAGTATAGTTTGAACTACTTCCTTCAATACCATTGGTTCTTAATCATATGCTTGAACTACGTCCTTCATTGGTTCTTAATCATATGCTCCCTCTTAATAAGATTGGCCATCAACCTCTTCTTTATAGTATGATAACTGCATTCTTTCCATTTCCTTTTGATGCTTCTTGCATCACCTGCTATCCTACCCATAGAATCCTTCAATAATACAAATCAGGGCTTGAATTCTCCATTTCTTTCAGTTGAGATATGCTGGGTGTTTTCTTCTTCTCTTGCTTTCTAATTCTGGGTTTTTGCACATTTCATGATAGTACTCTACTTTGTATTCTCAATCTGCCCTTTGACATGTTCTATTCCACTCTTTCCATCGTTTCATCCATTTGCTTTAAGCACTCTGCTCTAGAGCAAGTCTCAGAGTTTCTTCTGACATCCAATCTGATGTTTTCTGTCTTTTCTTTCTGTCTTGTTGCTGTGAGTTGGCTTCTACTTTCTTCACAGATCATTTTCTTGATGTCAAGCCACAGTTCGTCAGGTTTTCTGTCACATGTCATATCTGCTTTGTGATATTCTCTAAATTCAAATATTCTCTAAATTCTCTAAATATGATATTGAAGATCATAGTTTGGCTCTCATGGACTTGTTTTACTTTTCTTCAAGTTCAATTTTAATTTCCATCTAAGCAATTTTTAGTGCGTCCCAAAGTCAGACACAGCCTCTCTTTGGCTACTAATATTAAGGCTCTCCATCGTCTTTTCCCACAGGTGTCGTCCATTTGGATTCTGTGTGTTCTTTCTGGTGAGGTCCAGGTGGTGAGACTTTGTCTCACGTACTTTGGTTATATTTTCAGGAGAGCGCAATTCCTGGAAAAGAACACCTTGCTAGGTAAAGTAGAGAGACATTGTAAAAGAAGACCATCAAGGAAATGGATTGGCATGACGGCTGCAACAATAGGCTCAAACATAACAAAGATTGTGAGGCTGACGCAGAATCAGGCAGCGCCTCCTTCTGTTGTGCTGGGGGTTGCTATCCATCCAAACCGATTTAACAGCATCTAACAACAACATAATGCCCTCCAGTGGAACCCAGGTTATGAGTTGTTTCATGATTCTTCATTATTCTTTATTGTAGCACAGTCTTCCGTTGTATGTACATACCACCATTTTTGTTTACTTATTCATCTGATAATAAACAGGTACTTAGATAGCTTTCATCTTTTTGATATTGTGATAACGCTGCTATTGACATGGGTGTATATATATATATCCATGTCACAGTTCTTGTTTCCGCAGGGTGGGATTGCTGGATCAAATGATACTTTATTTCCAAGTTTTTGAGAAAGGGCCATACTGTTTTCCCCCGTGGCTGTATCATTTTACAGTGCTACCAGCAATGTAAACAAATGTCTCCATAGCAAGGGCTCACATTTGTTATTTTCTGTTTGGGTTCTTTATTTTATTCTTTTTACTTTGCTGTTATGGCTAGAGTACGATGCTATCTCATGATTGTTTTCATTTATATCTTTCTAATGATTGCAAACATTTTTTCATGTACTTATTAGCCCTTCACACATTTTCTTTTGGGGTGTGTATTCTTCTTTGATGAAGTGTCTGTCCACATTTTCTGATGGGTTTTTCTGATGGATTACTTGTCTTTTTGTTGTCGAAGGGTTGCAATTTTCTACAAATTTTAGAGATCTATTCCTTGTCTGATATGTCATTGCCAAAAAAAAATTCCCAGTAAGTAGGTTTTCATTTCACTCTTTTGGAAATGTCTTTGCTATCCATCAGTGCTTCCGTTTTGAGAGGCCCAGTCATCTAGTTTATCTTCTGCTGTTTGTGCACTTTAGGTATATTTGATCATCTATTTATGCCATGAATTGGAGACCCCGAAATTTGCCCCTACTTTACTTTGATGAGCTTTACAGTTTTCCATTTTACATTTAGGTCTCTGATAGAGGTCTGTTTCTATTGATTTGTTTTTTCCCTTACTATAAGTCAAATTTTCCTGTCTCTTTTGCATGCCTAATAATTTCGATTGGATGCCAGACATTGTACATTTTAGCTTTTAGTGGGTTGGATATTTTTATATTCCTTTACATATTCTGGATTTTGTTTCAAGATCCAGCTAAATTATTTGGAAATGGTTTAATCTTATCAAAACTTGCTTTTAGGTTTTGCTTGGCAAGACTGCAGCAGCCTTTCAATCAGGGCTAATTTTACTCCATTATTAAGACAATAACCTTCTAAGTACTTTACCTAATGCCTCACTTATTACTAGGTTTTTCCACTCGGACTGAAACATGAACTCTATTCCTGGCCTTATGTGAGCTCCTGAGTAGAAGTAAGGCCTACACTTTTCTAATGATAGCTTTCCAACCTTGAGTCCAACCTTCTTCCTCCTTAACTTTCCCAATAAAACTAACTTTCCCAATAAAACTAACTCCCAGCTCTGGAGAACACAGGGCTCTCGTCCTCTGCATATGCTATAGCTTCCCCCATGTATGATTTTCATGCTCCCTTCTCTATCTACTGAGTCCTTGTTGACATTTTTTTTTCACATTATGAGACTGGCTCACTGCCTACTGTGCTAAGAAGGCACAACTCGTTGACTTTTCAATGTCAAGTTCAAATATTACTGCCACTTGGAAATCTTCCTCTGCTCCTTCCTTGGGCATATACCACTACGTATAAGCTTAAATTACACTTACTATAATTACTAGTTTACATTTCTTCCTTTTCTACCAGTCGGTAGCCTCTTCGAGGACAATGTTACTGGTTGAGGGTCAGCTTTGGAGTCAGCCAGTGAGATTTCCTACATACCTTTGCCTAACTCTTGTTGGATGCCCTCAACTTTGAACAAGAAAACTTAAGGGTTTCATCTACAACATAAAGGTAATAGTATTTTCCACTCAAAGCAATTGAAAGAATCAAATAAAACAGTGCTCATGAAGGGCTTAGCACAGTATTCCTTAGTAAATGCTTAATAAAGGGTGGTTATTACTATATTTTTTATTATTCCATTTCTTACAGCGATCATAGAATATAACAAGCCCTGATAGCACAGTGGGTTGGTTACACATTGAGCTGATAACTACAAGGTCTGCAGTTTGAAACCACCAATCACTCCTTGGGAAAAAGAGGAGGCTTTCTCCTCCCAGAAAGATTTACAGCTTCAGAACCCAAAAAGGTCATTCTACTCTGTTTCACAGGCTCACTTACTATGAGTCAGAATTGACTAGCTAGCAGTGAGTTTTTGATCAGAGAATAGATAGAACATAGAGTTAATTTCAGTAAATGTTTTTTTCTCTGAGTTTATTAATTTAGTGCTAATACAATCTCTCTGTAGAAAGAAATTACAGTCAAGAAAGAACTGTTAATGGAGAAAATGCATAACAGAGGAAGCTACTGAAAGGGATATTGGTACTGGAGACCTTCATGGTTCTCTCTGGTCGCATCATGTGAGCAACTCTTACAGTCAAGCTCTGCCTGTGCTTCTTGACCCTTGATAACGTATCTAGATGTCCTACATAATAGAGAAAGGGAAACTGAAAATTGCAGATTGTTGCTCTTCCAATTTTAGTGTATGTGCTGCCGAAGCGAGCACAGTTGTTGCTCTTCCATTGCTAGAATAGATAATCCCTTTAACAGAAATTTCTAGAATGTGTGGGAAGACCTGCCTCATCCTCTGCTCCACTTTAAAACCAGCATTGGGACTGGAGTGGAGCCAAGCACCCTGACACTAATGAGGGAAGAAGAAGGCATGTTCCTTCTCTCCCACAGAACTGGCTAAAGGAGCACTGGAAAGTTCTGTACATGGATAACCATCCAAAAAGAGAATTGAGGAAGGAAAGTGAGCTCAATCCCACACACACACTCACTTTTCCCCTATCTTCATCACCATTGGCATTTAGTGGTAGCATTTGTTTGGATTCTTCACTTCCAAAAAAATCTGAGAACTGAATAATGTCATTGGAATAAGAGAAATTGTTTTACTCAATGACCTGGAAATGCCCTATGAAAGCTCGTAGCTATAATGCAAGTAATTCTTGTGCTATACTACAATAGGCTCTAGATTTTCAGGATTGTGTTGCTGTTGTGAGTTGCTATTCAGTGCCATAGAGAGGTCAAATGTTGAAAGTTAAACGAGTCCCGAGTGATGATTCCTCTCTGTTACTCTCTTCATGTTTAAATGTCACTCAGGCAACATTTTCTCATTTGATTTTCCAAGAAATCCTTTTGGAAGCTGATTAATTTTTTAGATGTCCTGTGCCAGCAATTCTGTTGAATGTCAACCCCTAGGACAGTTGTCAAGCTACATTAGTTGAGGGAAGCTGATCCAGGCAGTTTTTATTTTTCTATTACAGTTTATTGCAAGGACCCATCCATTATGTTTTCTCTTTTCTATTTGCTACTTGGGTACAATGGATATGTGGTTTGATGCAAACACCTAAATGTATAATGTTATTACACTAGACTCAACTATCATATCGCATTGATTAGGTCATGACTGGTTTGCTTGTTTATTCTTAGGGAACAGGTTTCTATCTTTTACACTGATGCTCGTAACCTGTACACCATTTCACTTATTGAATGCTGCCCATGTAATAAACTGTTATATATTCCTCTGTGAAATATCTTCAATAGCTGGAGAAACAGCCAACCTCCAAAGTCCAAATGAAACTAAAACTGGCCACTGTGTTCCTCGACCTTCTAAGACTTCTAAGTGCCTTCATAATCTGGCCTCGCTTGACTCTCCAACTCCATCTACTTCTGTTCGCTTTCCATCTTTCCTACCTGTGTCAGGTGCCTGGAAGCTTCTCAAAGGTGACTCTTTCTCTTTCTTCCAGCCTTCATGTTTGCTGTTCTCTGTATCTAAGGCACTCTACTCCTGCTTAATCATTGCTGCTCAACCTGCCCATTTCAGTCCTAACCTCGCTTCTTCCTGAAGGCCTTCCCTGAACCTAGACTGGGTAAATTGGGCCTGTAACATGTCTATAATCTGGCCCTGTAATCAACGTGTCTGTACTCCATTTCTTACATGATTAGTTATTTTTTCCACAAGATAATAAGAATCACTTTGCTGAATGAGAATTTAATTGTTCTATAAGCTTTCATACATACAATACAATACCTAACATACAATAAAGCACGCAAACATTTTTTTGAAAAGGAAGAGAAAAATAAAATCACAACATCTACCTTGCCCACTACTGCTAATCTAGCAACAAAGCATGATGTATGTCCTCCATGACGATTAAGTGGATGAGTAGACTGATGAATGAATGAGCTGATAGGCTCAACTAACTTTGCATTTATAAGACAATAGCCCCTATTCTTGTGTAAATTAGTCAAGGTCTAATGAGTTTGAAGTGGTTTTCCAAATCCCTTAGGGCTTTTTGGCATTGGAATATAGTGTTGGTATCTCCCACTCCAAGAGCAGTGCTTTTGCCTATATCCCCAGGGTTACAAACCAAAGTGCCTACCAGGGTCATGAGCTCAGTGGGAAAGTAATGAGACTGCATGCCGTGGAGAGGACCGTGGGAAACAGAAAACTGCATGTCTCATTTAAAGGGAACACATGGTTGTCATAGTAAAATGGAGCCCAGTGCAATAAGGGCTTATACTTTATGCATTTTTATTTCCAAAAGAAAGTTAGGTTTAAAAATGTATATAAAATCATCTGATTTTTTTAAACACTGGTAAAATAATCTGATTTTTTTAATACTGGTAAAATAATTGCTCTTCTGTCATGATCGTGCATCCCAAACAAAAGGCTTACGCCCCCAAAGTGAGGTTTTTCTTTCTCGTGGTCTAGGTCTACTTTTGGAGAGATTATTTCTTATTCCAAAAACCAGTACTCAGGCAATTCCATGTTCAACTATTGTGGAGCAATAACTGCTTGGAGGGAAAAAAAACCTTCTCAATAAAAGTCTTGTCCCCTTTCCCAGCAAGAGACATTCAACTCCCGCATCTTCAATTGTGTTAGAATTGATCAAACCCTATCACACTGAATTCAGCTTCCACAGATTTAGGGCAACTCTTAGGACTTCGCATAGCAGAAATCCAAAATTCTGCAAGAGGTGCACACCATTTTCCCCCCAGGAGAGACTAAAGAAACAATTATACAAAGATGCAAGACTCATTTTAACTTGTGGGGGGAAATGATACCAGCTACTCCACTTTTCTCCCCACTCTGTAATGACTAAGTAAAGTGCGATAACAGAGCTGTTTCCGGGCATTTGATTTCGAGAGGTGGGATTTTTGGTCTAGTCCTTTCACTTACACTTCTGTGGTGTCAAGTAAGTGTTAATCAGCTGAGAGGCCTGACTGTCTTCACCCATAGAATGAGGGGAAATAGGTTGTGCCTTCACAGGGATACTTTGAAGGCAGGATCAAGAAAAGGTAAGTGGCATAGGGGATTTGCTAGCTAGAACATATGAGTACTAAAATAATGTTAAATTAACATGATAAGAGTGAGCAAATGAAGATAGATAGATAGACAGACAGACAGATAGATAGGTTTATATAATGAGAAGGAATAGAACAGCTAATTGGTCACATAGCAGTATAGAGGGCTCAGTTCAAGTCACTTTCATGGAACAGTTAATATACTGGAAGTTCTTCAGCTCATGGGCTGTGGAGTCCAAGGTCAAGGAAGCAGACAGCAGAGTCCTCCCTCAGGTAAGGCAGGTAGAGTCTGCCCGCAGGCAGCAAACAGCAGGGTGGGTCAGCAACAGTCAGTAGCTCAGGAGCTTAGAAAAGCAAACCCGGATGGGATATCAAAGTCAAGCAATGCAAGGTGACAGGACCACCAGTCTCAAGCTCAAGCAATGTATGCACCAGCAGCATGGAAAAGCAGATCTCAAAGGAGCCTTAAGCTCTAGCAACATGATCCAGAGGTTGGCTTGGCCCACAGGTAGTGTAGCACACAGGTTGAAGCAGAGAATTATCTAAAGCAGCAGCATGCTGGTTAGATTACCAGAGAACAAGAGAAATGGGGGTGGGCTTTACAGAGCCATTTATCTTATTGCCCTACAATCAAACTGTGACTTGATTAATCCCTCATGTTCCTTTTGGCCATGTTTGCACAACAAACCTAACTATCACAAACACCATGCACGTCCATATGTAAGAGGTTTCATGCTTTTGTGCATAGGATTGCTACGAGTGTTAATCAACTTAACAGCACCTAATAATAACACCACCATACAACTCTACAAAGCAGGTGCTTTTGAAAATGTGGTGATTGCTACCTAGAACCTTTCTGCTCCCAGAGTGATCCAGGATCCAGCAACATCCAGCTCACCATAGTTTACAGGATCAGAAACTACATTTTAACAAGATTCCAAGATAATTCAAAGACATGGTCTCTGTTCTAGGTCACAAGAGTTCTGCAGAAACATGTGTTTAATTTTTTCACAAAGGTCCTTTTTCTCGTGGAAGCTGGAGTCAAGAGATAAGAGGCAAATTGCATTAGGTAAATCTGCTGCACAAGACCTCTTTGGAGTATTGAAAAGCAAGGATGTTATTTTGAGGACTAAGATGCACCTGACCATAGTATTTTCCATTGCCTCGCATGCATGTAAAAGTTGAACATTGAATAAGGAAGAATGGAGAAGAATCAATATATTTGAATTGTGGAACTGGAGAAGAACATTGAAAGTACCATGAGCTGCTACAAGGACAAACCGATCTGTCTTGGAAGAATTCTCCCCAAAGTGCTCCTTAGAAGGAAGGATGACATGGCTGCATCTTACATACTTTGAACATATTGTCAGGAGAAGCCAGTCTGTGGAGAATGGCATCATACTTGGTAAAGTGGAGGGGCCTAGAAATAGAGGAAGATGCTCAACAAGATGGATGGGCATAGTGGCTATGACAATGGATTCATACATAGGAACAATTATGAGGATGGCACAGGACCATGTAGTGGTTTGTTCTGTCGATATGAGTCTGAACCAACTCAATAGTACCTAACAACAATTTTTTCGCCAATTGGTTCCCAAAATCTTTTCTCGGTCACCTGGGAAATTGGTGGCAATCTTTAGACATCATAACTTTGAGTTTTCATCTTGGGTCTTTCCAGTCACACTCAAGTCAGATTCTAGAGCACTGTTAGCATCTTGAAGCTTTGTGTCTTTGTTGAGACCAATGGCCTCTTTGTTTCTGTTTCTTACTCTTCCCCTAAATGTCATATCTGGGAGAGGGTGTCCAAGTCAGCTGAGCAACTATATCTTAGCTCAGGCTTTGAATCTATGTTCCTGCATAAGATAATCTGAGGATTATCTCTATTCTAAATCATTTTTTAATTTTTAAAAAAATGCAATACATGCACTCAATTTGCTCCTCACAACAACTCTTATTATGCCTAAAGAAACTGAGACTCAGAGCATAATGTAGCAGCCACGTGTCTAGTAAATGACAGACCCAGGATCATATCCCAGGTCCATTCAATGTCAAAATCTATACTTTCTCCACAAACACCTCACTGAGAAGAGCTCACAGACTACTACAAAGTTATCCCTTAAACTTCTGAAAGGCTAAGCTACTTAACATTAGCATGATATTTCATTTCATTTAAAGTACACTGATTGACATTAGTGCCTGGGATAATCACATTATCCTATTAGGCTGACAAGGCAGACATCTCCCCCACTTAGAAGTCAAAGGAAAATGAGGCCAAAGAGGTTGTATAACTTTTCCATCTCATAACAAGGCTCAGACCAGAACCCAGATGTTCCGATCCCTAACCCAATGTACTTTTCATTATTAGGGCTGTCTTTTCTGTGAATTTATAACAATTTCACTTGCAATAAACTGGTTTTGTTGGTTGTTAAAAGACAGGACCAAAGCAAGTCATTTTCTAATGTATCCACTCCACCCCACTATTGCAAATCTGTGATGAAGTCTCTTCCTGGCTTTATTAGCAAGTGCGTTAGTCTGAGTAGACTAGAAAGACAAATTCATAGGCACTCATATGTGTACAGGAAGTCCAGTCCAGATCAAGTCCATAAGTCCTATATTAACCCATATGTCCAGCACCAGTCTATAAATTACTCTTCAGACTCACCCAACACATGCAATGACACTGAGTGCAGGAAGATCACAGACCAACGGGTGGAAAGTCTTGTGGATCCAGTGGTGGTGGAAACACCTTAGCGCTGGCATGGGTCTTCACATGGCTCCTCCAGCTTCAAGGCTCTGGCTTCCATCAGCGTAGCTCCCTGTGGCTTGTCAACAGGAATGTCTTGCAGGAAGTCTGTGTGTGTCCCGCCTCCAGTGAGCTATTTATCTCCTTAGTGCCTCCAAATGAGGTCATCAAGCGGCAACCTGATTAATAGGTTAAACTCCACCCCTTCACTCTTAATAGTCTCAAGTTGACAATGTATTATGTAACTACCACAGCAGGTTATGTTACTAAGGAATCGTTTCACAGTTTTCCTGAACAGACATTCTGTACCACCTATTTCACCTTGGGAGAAAAGACCAGGCTTTCTACTCTCATAGTTAGTCTCTGAAACCCACAGGGCAATTCAACCCTGTCCTGTACAGTCACAATGAGTCAGAACTGACTTGAGTTTTAGGGTTTTTTATTTCATCTGGGCAGGGTAGAAGATAAGGAAAGAAGACTTATAATGTCCTGAGAAGCCTCAAAGAACTGTGCTAAGGGCCTTTCCACATGTTATTTCTTTTAATTTTGGTAGTACCTGCTACTATGAGTAATATTATTCCTAGCTACTTTCTTAATGTAAAAACGGTGGCTTGAAGAGATCAGGTCATACACCAAAGTCACCCAGGCAGTAACTTTAGAAGTGGTGGTTTAGCCTCACACTGACTATCTCAGATTCTATAATCCCTAACCAAGAAAATAGATCTCACCAGAGATGTGCACAATTGGGAACCAAGAATAATCGATGCACATGGACACCAGTTTCCGCCCTCACTTCCCTACCTTGTCCTTTGCTGTGTGAGGCTCTCTGGATCTCACTTGAACTGCATAGACCATCCATTCACAGTACTTACGACTCTGAAGAAAGAAAGTTTGAGCTCAACTTCTCTCGCTCTTCAAACTCCAGAGAAAAACCAACAATTATCAGAATATAACAGACTAAATTATTCATGGTAAAATGGATGAGGCGATGAAAGAGAGGAAGACCTTGGACAAGCCGGATTGACGCAATGGCTGCAACCACAGACTAAAACATAACCACAATTGTGAGGATGAGGCAGGGCCTGGCAGGCCTCCCTTCTCTTATGCACAGAATCACTGAGTCAGAAATAACTGACAACCACGACAGACTACATTGGATCAATGACTCTCAGTTTCAAAACTCTCACTAGCAATCCAGGGCCTTTTCAACATATAAGGGAGATTTATGGCATGGTACTTTGAAGTCTTTGCAATTGTTTGAAACCAGGAAACTTTCATTTTTGCATTTTCTTTTTTCAGAAAAATAACAATTGGCAAAGAGATTAAGCAACCTGGTAAAAGTCACTCTGGGAAGAGGTCAGTATGTGAAAGCTGTTGGACCTGAGATCTGTGCTCTGAAGCACATTCTATCAGGAACTCTGAAAAACAGAAATTTCCCAATCAGTCAGATAGTCCCTAGGAGGCATAAGGAAACATACTTCAGCCATTCAAAAATCCTCACTTTGAGATAGCTATCATTTCAGATTCTCAGAAACTCCTTCAAATTCTAAATTGCTGTGAGACTCTTAGGAAGAGCGGATATCAACAAATCTAGTTTGATACTTAGAATTCTTCAACCAAAATGATGACTGTTTACTTAATTTCTGCTGCCTTTCTCAAAAGATTGCACCATTTTCAGACAAATTATCCTGCTGATAATTTTTCCATTGCCCAAAAGTACCCTCTTTCTTTCCTCCTTTAACTAACTTTTTAGGATTGTTAACTTTTTATTCTGTACGTAATACAAACATGATAAATAGCTACTACATGAAAGTTAAGGTAAGGAAGAGATGATTAAATATAAAGTAGAAATAATATCATAGAGCAAAAGCAATTGGCCTTGAGATGCAACAAAAGTAATTTCATCTGAATCTCAGATGGGCTTTCTATATAGAGAGTATGAGATATTAAAAGTGCCTTATGCAATCGACAGTCTCCAAAACAGAGTCCTGAAACTTCTCAGCAAAGCTTCCCTTGATTGTGAAAGAACAAGACTTGCTGTGATCTTAAGAATCATTTGGTTGCAAAGAACCTATTCAAGTTAATTTAAATAAAAAAGAGTTTGCTCAATGGATATCAGTGACTTACAGAAGCCAAAAGCAACAATACTAAAGAAAAAAAAATCCATCAAAAACTCTCCACCTCTTTTCTTTGTCCTTCTCTCTCCCTTCCTTCCTTTCTCTACCTCTCTTTCTTGCTCTTTCACTCTTTCCTGTGACTAATTGGTATGTTTCTACCTCCGTATTTCTGCAAATGAACTTTCTCTGTTCTGCTTTCACTGGTCCAATTACGATCCAAAAATGCCCGAGAAGGTCAAAACCTACAGACAAAGAACCAATTCTCTCTGTCACCCAATTCCAAATTCTCTGGAGAGGTTCTGATTGGACCAGCCAACCTCTGGGTTGGCTTTGCTGAATCAAAGATCCACTCCTTGCACAATCAGCCGTGACTGGAGAGTCAAGAATATATAGCAAAATCATAGTGCCTAGTGTCATTTCTCTATGTGTGGGATGGAGATGGCAGGGTAAAAGCATTGTTATTCGGGCCTAAGCTGTGAGCTGGGGCAGGCTTCTCAAAGATGTGATTGTCATATGATAATCAGAGCTTTCTTATCCTTCAAATAAATTCATATCCTTTGGGTAAGCATCTCTATTCATAGGGTTTTATTGGTAGCAGTCATTTACTCAGCCCACTCCCACATCTCATCCCCTGCTTCCCACCCTACCCTTTCCCAAAACACTGTGGAGAGTGTAACAACAAAATGAAGGGCACTTTCTTTCTTGTGTAGAAATGCAAACAGGCAAGAGAAGTAAACTAGACAAGGCACCTGGCCCTGCTCCCCAGTTACGGAAATGGGACTTCAGGGTAGTGCTTCCTTCAAGAAGAAAGATTGGGTGGTTCTGGTATATTATCTTCAGTCTGAGGAAGGAAGAACAACGTCAGCCCTTCCTGGAGAGTTGCCTTCAGCTAATTAATACTTTCACCCATCAGTTACCTCTTTACCTTTCTCCATGTGCTCTGATGAATCAAGGTTTCTTAAATCACCTCTTGCAAATAGATGGCAGTGTTAGTCTGGGTAGTCTAGAGAAACAAATTCATAGGCACTTATATGTGTATAAGAAAGAGCTTTATATAAAGAGTAGCTGTGCACTAAGAAAACACCCCAGCCCAGTCCAAATCTTGTCCGTAAGTCCAATATTAGCCCATATGCCCAATACTAGTCCATAAATTCTGCTTTAGACTCACACAGCCATGCAATAATGCCGAATGCAGGAAGATCACAGGCCAGTGGGTGGAAAGTCTTGTGGATCCAGAGGCAGTAGAAGCATCTCAGCTCTTGGAAGGATCCCTACGTAGCTCCTCCAGGTCCCAGGGCTCTGGCTACATCAGCCTCTTCCTCAGTAATGTCTTGCAGGGAGTAAGCATGTGTCCTGCCTCCAGCAAGCTATTTTTCTCCTTAGCGCCTTCAAATGAGCTTATCAAGCTGCAACCTGACTGACAGGCTAAACTCCATCCCTTCACTCTTAAGTCTCAGATTGACAACAGAATATGTAACTACCCGAATGGCTATCAAGAACAATGCCTAAAATGAAAAAAATCATCATTGAATTCCCCAGCTCCAAACCCTTCATCAACTCACCTCTAACTGCAGATGATGCCCTATAAGACGGAGTAGACCTCTGAATGCCCTTGCAGCCTTCTCTCACATCTTTCACTCTATCATATGGCTAATTGCAATAGACACAGCCATGTTCCAACCTCAATTGAAGTCTTTGCAATTCTCCAACACTCTACATGAGATCCCAAAGTGATGCAAATGGCTACTGCCTGCTAACTAAAAGGCTAAGGAACCCTGGTGGTGTCGTGGGTTACTCATTGGCCTGCTAATGAGAAAGAAGAGACTTTCCACTCCTGTAAAATTCGACAGCCTCAGAAATCCACAGGGGCAGTTCCATGCTGCCCTCTAGTCTCTATGAGTTGGAAGTGATGTGCTAGCAGTCAGGCAGTTAAAAAGTTAGGGGTCATAGTCCACCCAAAGTACCTTGGAAGTAAGATTTAGTGATCTACTTACCAAAGCTCAGCCAAGGAAAAATCCGCGGAGCACAGTTGTACTCCAACATACATGGGATCACCATGGGTGTAAATTGACTCCCCAGCAACGAGTTTTGATGGTCAGCATGCTGCTTCCTATCTCTGAACATTGGTGCATGCTGTGCCTCTCACCTGGTCTATACCTCTGCCCCTCAGTCATCAGCTGCAAAGCTCCTGCCTCTGCTGGGTTCACCTGTCCTATCAGAGGAGAGTTAATCAAGTTCATGTCCATCTCACCCTATTGAGCCACTAACTCCTTAAAGACAGAGACATTAGCTTGCTTGGAGGATTATCTCCAGGGCCTAAGGGAGGGCTACAGTTGTACTGGAGTCAACCTCAACTTGAGGAGACTCCTTGTGTGTCAGGGTAGGGCTGTGATCCAGAGGGCTTTCCGTGGCTGATTTTTTCCCCCCAAAGGTAGATCACTAGACCGTTCTTCTAATGTACCACTGGGTCACTTTAAACCTCCAGCCTCTGGGTTGGTAGCCAAGAACTAACATACTTGCACCATCCAGGGACTTCAAGGTATTGGTAATCTGAAAATCCCTAACCCATTGCCACCGAGTCAATTCCCACTCATTGTAACCCACGTGTCACAGAGAGGCACTGCTCCCTGGGGCTTCCTTGGCAGTATCTTTACAGAAGCAGATCTCCAGGCCTCCCTTATACGGCACTCTGTGAGCCGTTCCCCTCTGGTGCACCCTAAACATCTACTGCAAGGAGTGTAGAAGGGGGAGAAAGAGTGCTGGGAGGAGGGTGGGAGAGACTTGGGAAAAGAAGAAACCTTTCTACGCCCTTAACACTGTCCCTGAGGGGGTTAGAAATGAGACCTGCAGAAATGAAGGAAACAACTACCATCAAGAGAGAACTTCTGCCCAAACCCTTCTGTGTAAAAACATCATATGATCCTCTCCATCCTTATCAGTGAACAGAAACACTCCCCGTTTTGCAAGGGAAACAGATGGTGGAGAAGTGAAATGACAAGGAAGGTCAGTCTCTGCATCTCAAGCCAAAGGATTCCATTCTGGTCAGCAGAGACATACAGTGAGAGGGGCTGTGGGCTGGGGGGTGCAGGGGGAGAGTTGTCTCTGAAGTACCCCAGGCCTCAATGGTCTAGGAGCTGGAGCAGATCCCACTGCTAGCCGCCACTCCGGAGCCCTGGAAGCAGCCCAGGGTCTCACTGCCCAGTCTCTCACACAGCACAAACAAGGCTTTATTTGCTGAGCCCAGCAGCCTGATGCCGCCGTCTCAGCTTCCTTCTGAGCCCTGTCTCTGTCCTACATCTCCAGGAGACAGTGAATAATCCTTCCTTTCTCTCTGGAGCTTGTTGCCTTCAAGGTATTTATAGACTGCTCCTGGCTGAGGCATCCTTTCTCTCCTGTTTAAGTTTAGCTCCCTTTGTCTTCTTCCCCCAAGCTATCTACTGATCCTGCCTGGGTTTCCTCTCTCGCCTTTGTTGTCCTCTTGTTTGTTCCACCTCTTTTTTCATCTACTGAGCCGAAACAATCCAGCCAAAGAGTGTCTCAGAAGACTTTATATAACTTTCTCCTCCCGCTCAGACCTCTCAGGCAAGCCATCTGCCCACTTGCCACTTTCTCTTCCAGCAGCCTTCACCATTCTCTTCTCTCAGCCATGCCCATTTGGGGTGTGTGTGTTGGGGGGGTGGCAATCCATTGGCAAGCAGTGGATGACTCCAACTCCTTCCCAATCTTCTCTAGTCAAAGCCATTACCATATTTGAAAGCTCCTCCTTTTAATATAGAGATATTGAATCTGACAACACAGAATTGTTGGTCGTACACACATCAAGAGGCGTCAGAAGGCTGCCTGGGACGGGGGGAACAGGGCACTAACCCACCCAGGGGGAGAGTATTGGTTGTGTCCCCACAGAACTTGAACGTGCATACAGACCCCGCCAGGACACACCAAACCAGGAGAGCAATGTAATGCGCAGAGGAATCCACAAAGAGACTGGACCATATGCCAGCCCTAACCATAATTAGCCAGACACCACCATGGAAGGGAGCACCACAGAAAATGGAAATAGATCGTCTGGTGTGAGAAAGGAACTGACCTACCACACCACACCCAGAAGGAAGCTGAAGCAAAGGGAGGAGGAGGAACGGAGTGGAACACACCTGGGCCCACCAAGCTCAAAGGATGATAGCCCGGCTCGGAGGGCCCAATGTACAGAGAGGACCATATAGCTGCCCCCATGGCGAGGTGCGACATCCTGCACTGACCCATGGCCCTGCACGGGACAGCACCTGAGACACAGTGAGGGATGTGCAACTGAGTTGATGCCACCACACTGAGGCAAAACACGGGCGTGCAATGGAGCGGTGGGGGAAGCAGAGCAAGGAGGTCCCGAGGGAGTAGAAAGGATGGACTTTGGGGCCAGGACGTGGCACCCCATCAGACTCATCCGGAAAATACTCCTAAAGGTCAACAAACAGACCTGGAACTACTAACAGGCTTTTTTTTTCTTCTTCTTCTTCTTTTTTTTCTGCTTATTTGTTTTGGTTTTTTCCTTTTTTCTCTTCTTTTAAAATTTGTATGTCAGTGGCTTTTTTGTTTGTTAGTTTGTCGGTGTCATCATGTTCTTATGTGCCACTTTGGTGCTGTGCTGTCAAACCCATCCCCAATTTTATGCACATATTAATATGTCTGCAGGTCCACCTAGATAAGTGAGAAGAAAATAAAGGGACCAACGGTCCCTGAGGGACATGAGAATGTGGGAGGTAGGGGAAGGGAGGAGGCGTTGGCCAACCCAGGGACAAGGGAACAATGA
>NW_022111316.1:5291145-5300505 GCF_000313985.2 Echinops telfairi | reverse complement strand
AAAAAAAAAAAAAGGTTGCCTGGGTCCTGAACCTGAACACCAGATAATGGTGTCTTTGTGCTGGAGAAGACAACTGCTTTCAAACACCAGAGCTGGAAAAATGTACGCTCTTTCCATTGAGAGTCAGTGTTTCAACCTCCAAAGCATACTACCCAGTGACCATTGGGTCATCATCGACTCCTAGAAAACCCAAGTGTGTCAGAGTCGAACTGTGCTCCCTGGGGTTTTCAATGGCTCATGTTGCAGAAGTAAATCACCCGGCCTTTCTTCCAAAGCCCTAGGTGGGCTTGAGTCTCCAACCTTATGATTAGCAGCCGAGTGCCTGAATTATGGGCATCACTCAGGGATGCCTTCCAATCCAATTCAAACCCAGAACCCAAACCCACTGCCATCAAGTTGATTCTGACTCATAGAAATCCTATATAACCTCAAGGATGTAAATCTTTATAGGAACAGATACCTTCAACATTCTCCCCCAGAGCAGCTGTTGCATTTGAACTGCTGACCTTGAACTTAGTCGTCCAATGCTTACCTGAGTGCCACCGGGCTCCATCCTAAAGGTTGATGGATCCAAACCACCCAGCAGGTCCATGGAAGAAAACACCTAGTAATTTAAATTATATAGGGTCTCTAATTCCAAAGGCTACCAGGATCAGATAGCTAAAGGAATGCATAAAGCATGCCTGCCCATAGACAGTGGCATATATACACAATCTCCTGATTTTCCAGAGATGTCAAAAATCTGGATTTTAAATAGCAACAATTAATTCACACTTTGAAAACACCAAATGGGCAAAACAGAACACAAGTCACATGTGTCACCTCTGTGCATCACCACCTCCTTCAGACATCATCTTCCTAGCTAGCTCCCCACGATATCCCTATTCATGGTTCATAGGCCCAATAGTTCTTCCAGTTCTGCCTAATGTGTTGTGGTAGTCACATAATCTATTGTCAACTTGAGACTATTAAGAGCGAAGGGGAAGAATTTAGCCTGTCAATCAGGTTGCAGCTTAATGACCTACTTCAGAGGCACTAAGGAGATAAATAGCTTGTTGAAGGCAGGACACACACTCACTCCCTACAAGGCATTCCTACTGGCAAGACACATGGAGCTACACTTTAACCCTGGAACTGGGGGAGCCACATGGAGACCCCTGCCAGCGTTGAGATGTTTCCACCACCACTGGATCCGCACGACTTCCCACCCATTGGCTTGTGATCTTCCTCCATTTGGCATCATTGAATATGTTTCGTGAGTCTGAAGAGGAATTTATAGACTAGTATCAGGAATATGGGCTAATATCAGACTTATGGACTTGAACTTGACTGGGCTGAGATGCCTTCTTAATATACAATTACCTTTTGATATAAAGTTCTATTACACACATAAGTATCTATGTATTTATTTCTAGTCTACCCAGACTAGCACACATGTCTAAAGCTCCCAACACTTATGACTCCTCTGCTACCCCTCTACCAACCTTAACTCTCAATTTAGCAACAAAGTTTTGCCTCTGGCCCGTGTTTGCCATTTCATCTCTGTTCTCTTTTCTCAGTAGAAATGATGTTCAACTCCATCTCCCAGAATGATCTTATACAGTGCATCTGACAGGAGAACCAAAGTTATGAGGATGAGATAAACAGTGTTCAACTTTCAGTGACTTAAAATGTCCAGGGCTTAGTGTTTGCCTCTGCTGCGGGCCCACTGTGTCCCATTGGTGGGCTCTCTTCCAAGCCACGTTGTGTCTCAGGCCTGTGGAGCAGTCATCATCTGAAATACTGTCATCACCACTGCAGAGGGAAGAGACAAATTACCCAATGGCCCTTCATCCCCAGAAGTAACATTCATACTCCTTCCATTCACATTTCATTGCCTGGAGCAAGTCACATGAGCATATCTAATCTCAAAGGAGATGAAGATGTGTCCTTTGATCATGTGCCTGCATGGAAGCCGTAACACTAAATGATGGGAGGCCCTTGTATTTGTTCTAGTTCATGATTTGAGGAATCTGTTTAGTACCTTAGCTGAAATGACTCAGAAAGGCCGTCTGGAAATAGAGTGACATCTGTCTCCAACTAACTTACGACTCGTCAAATGGCATCTATCGATGCCAATATCTTTAAAATAAGGTTTAACAGGGGACGTGCCATAATCCAAAAAACCATTGCCTTCTACGCAAGTCCCCCGATATGTTGCAAAGTAGAATGACCCCACAGGGTTTTCTTGGCTGTACTCTTTACAGAAGAAAATCACCATACCAACTTTTAGGTTCACTCCTGAGTGCAAACCATCTGTCCCACCTCAGGCTAAACTGAGCTCAGAGAGGACCGTACTCATGGAGATGTGCTATCTGAGCAATCCCTGGGAATAAACAAACTAAATCTACTGCACTCTCAAAGTAATAACAAACCCGAGTCGATTCTGACCCATAGCAACCCTACAGGGCAGGGTAGAACTGCTCCTGTGAATTTCCAGGACTGTAACTTTATGGGAGTAGGAAGCCTCGTCTTTCTTCTGTGAAGCAGCTGGTGGCTTGGAACTGCTGACTTCATAGTTAGCAGCCCAACATGTAACCACTATACCACCAGGGCTCCTTACTGCACTCTCATCTATTCCAATGCTCAGCAATCCTTCAGGAAAGTAGAACTTTCCATGTGGTTTCTGAGACTATCAGTCTTAAGAGTTAGCAGTTTCACGTAACAGCCAAAAACTTAACCTACTGCACAACCAGGCTCCTTAGCCTTGGACTAGTAGAAAGGTAAACACGAGTAGGAAGAACTTTTCCACTCCCAAACACACACACACCAACCTAGCTGCACTACCTATCTCAAGTTTAATCCTTCCACCCCAGTGGCTATAATTTATGGCAGATCAAAGTGCCTAACAGGTACAACTTCTTGAGTATGTAGTCCTTTGTCTTCCAGGAAAATACAGGCACATCCAAAGCAACCCCTACTTCCACACATGGTTCCAAGCTGAGAGTGAAGTCAATTGCTGGAGTTTAAACCTCAGCCTTTCCACTTACTGGCTGGACAACCTTCAGTGAGTCATTGGACCATCTGGGTTTGTTGTCTCACCTATAAAATAGCAGCAATAATAGCGCCTAATTCAAATGATGGTTCAACAAGTCAATGTGTTCATTCAGGTAATGACAAGTAAAACTCAGTCTTGTAGTCACCATGCAAGGAGCAACTAGCATCCTTATCCTCCCTCTTATCATTATCTTCTAATTGTTCCTTCGGCCTTCAATCCTGTTGTCCGCCTGCTGTACCTAAGGAATGTACTTTTGAACTTTGAATAAGACTGCTCTTAACTCTTCCTGGGAAGGAGATTCAATCTACACAAAGACACCAGCTAGGGGCTATTGTTTTTGTTAGTTGCCATCGAGTGGACTTGGACACCAGGGGACCTCACATAGAGCGGGAAGAAATGTTGCCAGGTTCTGTGTCATCGTCACAAATTCAAGTTCATTGTTGTGGTCACAGTCTATGTTAGTGTCTTCCAAGATTATATCAAATAATATTCTGTTACAAGCCATAGGGTTTTCATTGGCTGCTTGTCAGAAGCGATGACCAGACTTCCCTCCTAGTCTGAAAGCACTAATGTACCCTGCCCACCTGTACTTTTCCCTTAGGGTATTTGGAATATCAGTGGCATTGCTTCTAGACTCATGGCAACAGGCAAGCCACCACATTACAGCAAGGTGACAGAGAGTTGATGAGGCAGTGAGTAGTGTGCTTTGGGCCCTTTATGCCCTCAGGGACAGGTGCACCTGGGCACTAGGCTTCATTCCATTACCATAAACATGTGTTCTCACATATTTCTTCCCCAAAGACTGTGAACTTCTGGCAAGAGTTACATTTTCCACAGGATGCCCTACAGAGCACAAATCCCACGAGAAGCACTCTAAGAGGGGAAAAGTCTGTCACGTGCTGCACAGAAAACACCCTTTCTTAAATGAGCAAAGCAGAAGACAAAGATTGTGTTTCTTTGTATGCAACGCAGTATTCGCTAGGTTAAATTCTGGCCAGGATAACTGGCATGCAGCACACTTCGGGAACCATTGTGAGAAGACCATAATGGTTTTCACACAACTGTGTTTATGGATTATGTTTGGCATCTCCTAGTCATGAGAAAATAATCAATAAATTGAACAAAATTTGTTGGAACTCTTGGGGAAAATACATTTTCTTGCTAAGCCCCAGCTTTCCCATTGTTGAAAGAAAGAATTACGCTAATGAGCTTCTAAGAGCTTTTCTATGTTCTGTTATTGCCCAGTCTTTTTTTTTTCTTTTTTAATCATTTTATTAGGGGCTCATACAACTCATCACAATCCATACATATATACATTGTGTAATGCACATTTGTACATTCATTGCCCTCATCATTCTCAAAATATTTGCTCTCCACTTAAGCCCTGGCATCAGCTCACTTTTCCCCCTCCCTCTCCATTCCCCCCTCCCTCGTGAACACTTGATAATTTATAAATTATTATTTTGTCATATCTTACATTGTCCAACGTCTCCCTTCACCCACTTTTCTGTTGTCTGTTCCCCAGGGAGGAGGTTATATGTAGATCCTTGTAATTGGTTCCCCCTTGCCACCCCACCTTCCCTCTGCCCTCCCAGTATCACCACTCTCACCACTGGTCCTGAGGGATCATCTGTCCCAGATTCCCTGTGTTTCCAGTTCCTATCTGTACCCGTGTGTCTGGTCTATCCAGAATTGTAAGGTAGAATTGGGATCATAATAGTGGAGAGTGGGGAGGAAGCATTTAAGAACTAAAGGAAAGTTGTATGTTTCATCATTGCTACACTGCACCCTGACTGGCTCATCTCCTCCCCGCGACCTTTCCATAAGAAGATATCCAATTGCCTATAGATGGGCTTTGGGTCTCCACCCCGCACTACCCCTTGTTCACAAGGATATGATTTTTTGTTCTGATGATGCCTGATACCTGATCCCTTCGACATCTCATGATCGCACGAGCTGGTGTGCTTCTTCCATGTGGGCTTTGTTGCTTCTCAGCTAGATGGCCGCTTGTTTACCTTCAAGGCTTTAAGACCCCAGATGCTATATCTTTTGTTAGCCAGGCACCATCAGCTTTCTTCACCACATTTGCTTTGTACCCATTTGTCTTCAGCGATCGTATAGGGGAGTATTGGCCTATCTTTCATTAGATTCATTTCTATTTGGCTCCTGTCTAATTATGGTTGAATCCTGTTGCTTTATTCAAAATGGAGACAAAAGCAAAGCTCATGAGCAGAAGATCATCAACACTGACATGTAATGTACATCAGCCATGTGTGGAGTGGTTTCGGTGATTGCTGCATGCAGTCACAAATCTAGATAAATTTTTGCTGCTGCAGTTGTTATTAGTTACCATCAGGTTAATTGCAACTCATGGTGACCCTACATGTCCAAAGTATAAGGATTCCAGGGGTTTTAAAGGCTGTGATCTTTCAGAAAGAGGTGACCAAACATTCTTCCAAAGTAACTCTAGATGGATCCAAACCACCAATATTTTAGCTAGTGGTTGAGCACAATACCCAGGGACTCCTACTAGACAAGCACAGATATTCAATTTATTCTCATTTACTGAAAAGATGTTGAGGCACAGTGAGACAAAGCCATTACTTAAGTCACTGCCCAAATGGTAGAGCTGTGACTTCATTCCACATCATTTGACTTCAAACTCAAGGCTGATTCCAGGCTGGCATGGGGTGTCTGATTGATTCAGACTGAAGCCCAGTGATACTTGTTTAATACACAAATGAACAAAGGTCAAGAGCCCTAAAGATGTATTTGATCTCTTCCAGTTGATTCAACATGTTTGTCAATGTGATATTTCTTCTACTTTTCTTTTGGCTTCAACGTTCATGAAAGAATGCAAAAAAAAAAATAGGAATATGCTATGCACTTATTTTTATCTGTTATCATTTTGTAATCATTAGCTATAGCTCTCCTAAGCTTAGAAAGCATTTAACTTATCCATTATCAGACAGTCTTTCAAGCAGCCTCCTGAGACACGAGAAGAAAAATTACAAGATTCATTTTATAATTGAGGAAACTGAGCCTCCAAGAGGTGAAAACATTTGCCAAGATCCCACATCAACAAAGAAAATGTGAACTTTAGGTTTGAGCCTGGTCTTTGGACCCCAGTGATTATGTATTCAGGACCTCAAAACCATCCTGGACATTTAATCCCCAAAGTCAATTTAGATTCAAGATGGAGAGTGGGCAAAGCTAGTGAAGACATAGGTGTGAACTCAGAGAGAAATTGGCATAGAACGTTCTGGAATGAGGAAAAGAAATGGACAGAAAGGGTGCAGGCGGGCTTTAAGGGGCTTTTTTTTTTTTTTTTTTTTTGCATCTGTTCTTTGGTTGCCTCTTTCTCTCTACACTTCTTCCTCTTTTGTCCACTGACCAATCACCATCTTAGCATGAATGAGACAGCTCATGCATTTACCCAAAAAACACCCAATGCATGCCGACAGTATGCCAGGTCACTAGATTAAGCCCTAGAGATCCTGAGGGTGAGATGTGACTGACTTTAGCTCCAAAAGACTTGCAGAGGAGATATGCTTGATATGAGTCTCAATGTATAGGCAGAAACTCTCTAAAGGGGGCATAGTAAAGATTGGAATATTCCAGGCAGAAGGAATAATATGTTCAGAGATTTGAAATGTGTCATGACATGATGACCAGTGCTGAAGTGTCAAGAACTGAGGCAAGTTCTACTCAAGCCCTCCCTCAACCCAAGAACACTTTGTTCTAAAAACCTGGCATTCTGTGATGCTCACCTTCCCTACATGATTGTTGAAGTCAAAATGGGTGCATAAGCAAATGTGGTAAAGAAAACTGACGGTGCCTGGCTATTAGAAGATACAGTGTCTGGGGTCTTAAAGGCTTGAAGATAAACAAGCAGCCATCCAGCAGGGAAGTAACAAAGCCAGCCAATAAAGTTCAACAACAAAGCTGACATGGAAGAAGCTCACCAGCCTGTGTGATCATGAGGCATGGGCAGGAGTAGATATCAGGCATCAGAAGACCCAAACCAATCATATCGATGCAAATTATGGGAGTCAAAGTGAAGACCCAAAGCCCATCTGTAGACAATTGGACATCCCCTCACAGAAGGGTCACAAGGAAGGGACGAGCCAGCCAGAATGCAGTATAGCACTGATGAAACCGACAACATCCCTCAACTTTTTTCATGTTTCCTCCTGCGCGCACACACACACACACACACACACTATCATGATCCCAGTTCTACCTTACAAATCCACCTAGACTGGTACACTGGTATAGATAAGAGTTCTTGACACATGGAATCCAGGACAGATAAACCTCTCAGGAACAATAATGGGAGTAGTGATACCATGAGGGGAGAGGGAGAGGAGGAGAGGGAGAAAGGTGGAACCAACCACAATGAACATTGTATAACTTTCCCCCACCCCAAGGGGGGTGAACAACAGAAACATGGGTAATGAGAGATAGCAGACAGTGTAAGATATGAAAATAATAATCATTTATCACTTATCAAGGGTTCATGAGAGTGGGGGGATGGGAGGAGGGAGGGAAGAAAGAGGAGCTGACACCAAAGACTCAATTAGAAAGAAAATGTTTTGAAAATGATGATGGCAACATATTTACAAATGTGCTTGACACAACGGATGTATGTATGGATTGTGATAAGAGTTGCAAGAGCCCCCAATTAAATGATTTATTAAATACATAAATCACTGGGACTAGAAAGGCATGGCCAGATCTTGATGGTTATGTTCAGCTGAAGGCACTTGGACTTGATCTAGGTTCAAAACAGTTTCCCTTTTCCATTTTGGGATCATTTTGAATCCCAACCCTTCCTAAGGGCTCTGAAACTACTTCGGAAATTCTCCTTGAAATTAGAAAGGAAGCCAAAGGAAAAGGAAGAGGGGGAAGAATCTCACTCCTTGTAGCTTAAATCATAAGGGTAGCATGCCATGGAAGGTGTCAACAGAACTAGACCAAAAGCGCACATCCCTTGCCCAGGTAAGGACCTGAAGAAGTTGGTACTCCAGATCGGTTCTCTCTCCCCACCTTGATATGCCTCTTTATGGAAAAGGAACATGAAACAAATGTTGATCATCTTGATGTCCTTGCAAACAAAGTCAGTCTCCCCATATGAAAAACTGAGTGAATGGGAGTGGACAGAGAGACTCCCTGGGCCCTCTCATCCCCTGGAGCATGAGGGAGTGGTTAGGCTGGCTGTTATGCACAAGCCCAGCACAGGGAGGCAGTGTGGGCCCATGGTCAGCCTCAGCAGCTGCCCAGCACAACTAAAACGGGCCCAGATAACAAAAGTGGAAAGAGAGGAATTTTTTCTGCATCAGATTTATCTCATTTTGCTTTGAATCTAAGAGGTGTTCCTCCAGAAAGTACCCGTACCCAGTAGAATTACAAAATAGCTCTCAGCGGCTCCACATTCCTTCAGCAGCAGATCCTTGGCCTGGCACTTAATCCTCTCTGCCACCTAGTCTGGGGTCCTTCTCTCTGTTTTCTCCTTCTTGCTTTTAGTCACACATAGGATGCTTAGATCAACTGCTTTCTTCTTCCCGGCCCTTGTAGTCCCTGTGTTCACACTGTTCACCACCTGGAGAAGCCTCTTCCCCCCGCCTGTGCCCATTACTGATCTCATTTAAATGCCACTAGCACCATGAAGTCATTCGTTCCTGATTACTTGCCTGCAGACAAAAATCATATCTCACTCCGTTTTCAGTACTTCCCAGAACATTGTCTGACCCTCTCCACCCACCTGCCACCACCTACCTTATGGGGCGGTCATTTGTATACAGGGAACAGAGACCCCATCTGAATGTTTTCGTAGAGTATCCACAATACAAAAGGAACCTTCAGTGCATTCTTCATCGTTTGATGAATGTGTAAAAATGAGGCAAACTGTAGTCTGAGGAATAGGCAAAGATCTTAAGATCTTCTCCAGGTGATCTATAGTACTCCAATCTAGTGAAGCCCCAAGAAGTAGATCAATTTGGGCCAGTTAACTAAAATATGGTATACAAGTCAAAAAGTATCGCTACAAAATCCCAGCTCCTTTATTTAAATTTTTTATCGCAATGTGAAACCATTATTTCTTGATATATATCCTCCACTTAGGTCTACATACTTCTGAAGGCAGTGTTTGCATCTCTTTAACCTTTCCTCAAAACACTCTGGGCTCTTTGATTTACATCACGTCAAAATGGTCATTGTAGCATCCTCAGAAACTCAAACTGTGTTCTCTTTCCACTTTCTTTGAGTTGGGGGAACACAAAGAGGTCTAAAGGAGGTGAGGTTTCCCAATGAAATTCTCATGA
>NW_022111316.1:5284966-5290957 GCF_000313985.2 Echinops telfairi | reverse complement strand
CAATCAATATTTTCCCTTTGGAAATCCAAAAACCAGACACCATAACCTCCTGCGCTGACCACCCTGTCTTAAAGTCGTCTTTGAAGTCTTCCCAGTCTTCCTTAAAACACTTGATCTATCTGTGAATGGTTGTTTTGTGGGAGGCAATGTTCCCATAAGCTTTTTTGCAAAGCTTCAGTGATTTGGGATGGTGTCCACTTGAGTTTTGGTAAAAATTTTATATTCACCCTGATCTCAAAATTATTTTTTCCCCTGGCACAAAATGTATCCTTTTAATTTAAAACACCCTAAGAAGAAGAGCCCTGGTGGCCTAGTGGTTACATTTGGGGCTGCTAACCTAAGATCAACAGTTTGAAACCATCAGCTGCTCTGAGAGAGAGAGACAGGGCTTCCTGCTCACGTTGCGTTCTCATCTTGTAATAGGGGCAGTTCTAACCTGTCCTTTAGGGTCACTATGAGTCAGTGTCAACTGAATGGCAGTGAAGGTTTTTTGTTTGTTTTTGTTTCTGTTTTGAGAAGAATAGGGACTTTCTGAGAAAACCTGTCAACAACCATCTACTCATTTCAGAAACATGCCTTGACCCATTTTGTTCAAAATAAACATGCATTTATTAACTGGAATCCTAGTACGGATAGTTTTTTACTTAATGTTTTTACTCTACTACTGAAAATTACTTAGCTTTTTAAAAGAATGAGGATTGTCTATATGTATTAGTATGAAAATACATCGAAGAGACAAAAGTGAAATTACACCCCAAATACAAAATTAAGAAAGAATGACATAAAAGGCAAGTTGCAGAACAGCCCAATGGCATGGCCCCATTGATTCAGAAAATAAAAACAAGACCAAAAAAATTCTACACACATGTAATTGTTCACATACAGGAAAACTTTGGAGTCTACAAGAAATACTAACACCAATTAACTCAGAGAAAGTAATTGGGTGGGAGGAATGATTTGTTTTCCATTTAAATGCACAATATTTTTATATTTTATTGCCGATTCATTCTCTCAATAGATCTTTTTAAGGTTTTATGGTGGGCCCTGGGTATTGCTCAGTGCCATTGATATAATTTCAACTCACAGTGACATTCTGTGTGCACTAGAATGAAACACTGCCTGTCCTGAGCCATCTGCACAATCATCGCTATATTTGAGGCCCATTGCTGCAACCATCTATCAATCCATCTAGCTGAGGGTCTTTCTCTTTTTGATGCCCCTCAATTTTACCAAACATGATGTCCTTCTCCAGGGTAAGACTCTACAGAGCCAAGCTAAGATGATGTGCTACAAATCCAAGAACTGAATGGGAATATCAAATGGCCACCCAGTCCTGGGAGAGGTGGAGAGTCTGGACTAGACAGAACAGAGAAACATTGCTTAGACCTCAGACATTCCATTCAAACCTAAGAAAGGCCAGTCTTAGGCATCAAGTGTACACCTTGGGTTAAATTCTACAATGAAATACACCCACCCTGACAAAGACTGAAATCAAGGCGGACAGTCAGAGATGCATAAGTAATGTAAATACCTGATTATATCGGCATCCGACAAAAGAAAAGCACATAATACAGGCTGGATACAGCATGTCACAGAGAGGGTCATAATGCCATTAAAAATATTACTACATATAGGGGAAACAATGGGAATTTATGACATGTAATCAAGGAAGGGGAACCAATTAAAAGACACCTCAAGTTGACACAGTCATTAAAACAGCAGACAAGCACCTTGAAGTAGCTATTATAAAACTTTCCAAGAACTTATAGGGACAGATAGTCATAATGAACGAAAAACGGGGAATCATTGAAGAAGAATGGAAACTATTGTTCTAAAAGTAGACTGAAAAGTACAGTGCGATACCTGAATTGAAAGTTCACGGCATGGCTTTAGTAGCTCGTTATAATAGGCCGTGGAAGAAAGGTTTAACAAACAGAGAAAAACTGGGTTTTTAAAATATATATACAGAATCTCAGTGACCTGTTGATGATATCAATCAGATTGACAGGAACCGTAAGTCAAAAAGTATTGCTGCAAAAGTAGAGGAACCTTCATTAAAAAAAATACCAAACTTTGAAATGATTGCTTCTTGACATATCCTATACTTAGTTCTATTGCTGAAGGCAGTGTTTCTATCTCTCTCCCCTTTTGTCAAAGAATCCTGCACTCATCAATTCACACTATCATAAATGGCAGTTTCGGTCACCTCAAGGAACATAAATTGCATTCCTTTTAAAAAGTTCTTTGAGTCTGAGGAGCAAAAAGACAACTACAGCAGTGAGGACAGAGCTATCGAGTGGATGGCATAAGATTTCCCCGAAAAATTCTCATTAGACAGCCCTTGTTACACTATTAAAATGAACAGATGCATGGTGATGGGGGAAAATGTCCTGGGGCACCATTTCTGGACTTTTTCTCACCAATGTAGTTAATTTTCTTAAAACAATAAGACCCTTCATGATTGCCCTGTGTCCTTGGAGAAATCATGAAGATTACTCCTTTGGGATCCCCAAAATCACATTGCCTTAACCTTCCAAGCTGACTTCTCTGCTTTGAAATTAACTTGTCCAACAGATCCCTTCAGAGGCCACTGTTGATTGGTCCCTGTGATAGTTACATAATTTCATGTCAACTTGATAAATAAGTACAGGGGTGGAATCCAGTCTGACAATCAAGTCACTTCCTGTTGATGTCTCCTTGTGGGCATGGCCTTCTCATAAGGATTCTGGGAACTTCCTCTCTTCTGACCTGGAGGTCTCTAGGCCTTGTCTTGCTGTTGAGGAGCCACACTCAGAGAGCTGGAGGAGCCACCTGGAGACCCACACTAGCGTTGAGATGCTTCCACCGGCATTGGACCCACAAGATCACCAGTCTGTGATCTTCCTGCATTTGGCATCATTGCATGTGCTACATGGACCAATAGTGGGCATATGGGCTAATATCAAACTTATGGACTTAATCTGAACTGGGCTGGGAATTTTCTCAATATACAATTATCTTTGAATATAAAGCTCTTTCTTTACACATATCAGAGTCAATGGATTTGTTTCTCTAGTCAACCCTGACTAACACATCCCCCTTTGTTGAAGACACTTTAATGACACTCAGGTGCATTACTGAGAGAACTTTCCTGTGGCCATCTTCTAATTACAGAGACATGTTAGACATATTTTGTTAAGAATAAACCTACACACGTATGAACTGGAACCCTCATAGCCATACTTTGTTTACTTACCCTCCTCACTGGAGGGCTAGAAAGAAATAAGAGAGAAACTCTTCAAAAATAAATAAGTTTGGAGAGATAATGAACAATGTTGTCCCTGATCTGATTTTTTAAAAACTCAACTTTAGATGTAAGGAGTTCTGCAAACCCCAAACAAGATCTATACAAAAGGAATCATACTCACACATATCACAGTCACCCTGCTGAAAAACAAAGATAAAAATAAAATCTTAAAAGAAGCCAGAGGCGGGGGTGAGGTGGGGTGGGATGGAGGAAAACAACACCAGTGTCCGTTGACTGCTCAGAATAAACAGTAGAGGCAACAAGACAATGGAAAAACCACTTAACATGCAAAAAGTTTTTTTGATGTGCAACCCAGAATGTATGTCTAGTGGAAATATCCTTCAAAAGTGAGAATAAAATTAAGTTATTTTTAGATAAGCAGGATGTGAGAAAATTGACAGCAGCCTTGCACTACAAAAAATACTGAAGGAAGTTCTTCAGGCTGAAGAGAAATGACACCAGACAGAAATTTGGATCTACTAGGGAGAAAAAAATGTTATCATGAGGTAAATTACATATTTAAATGTAGTAGCAGTGCCAATAAGCATAAAAGATGGATGAAGGTGAGTGGTACTTACTGCCAGAAGATTCTTCTTTTTACATGAAGGCATGCAATATAAATTCAAGGTTGTTATTGCTGCTGCTGCTGCTGCTGTTGATTGGTCAAGGTGGTTCCAACTCATAGCAACCCTATGCACAACCCTCTGCACCATCCTCACCATTGTTATGTTTGAGCCAATTTCCACAACAATTCTGTGCATCCATCTGGTCGAGGGTCTTGCTCATTGTTGCTGAACCTCCTTTTGGCCCTAGCATTCTGTTCTTCTCTAGGTTGGTCTCTCCTGATAACATGTACCAAAGTCTATGAGATGGATTTTCACCATGCTCTATTTGAAAGAGCATTCTGACTTCCTCCAAGTCATCCGAGAACAACAAACTGACAGACCGTGGGGACTCATGCAAGGTAGGCTTGAAAAATTAAGGTGGCATAATGTATTGCCTAAAGCAATACTAAAAAAAGAGTGTTATAGTTTTCTAAGAAAGCCAATAGAGTAATTAAAATGGACTGCAAAAAAATATTTGATTAACGCAAAAGAAGGTGTGAAAGGAAGAAGAGAGGGGGAGAAAAAAACAGATGGAACAAATAGAAAACAAACAGCAAATAAGAGATTTTGATCCAACCATAGCAATAACGACTCTAAATATAAATGTACAATGCTTTCCGATTAGACAGGAGGTAAGATGCAGTACAGCAGAACGAGAGGGTGGGAAAATCCTTATCCCAAAAATAAGAATAAAATTGAAGGCAAATTTGTCCTTTTTAGGACTCTGGAAATCAACCAAACACATACAACAAATGGAGAATTTTTTATTTAGAAAATCTATTAAACTGTGTAAGAACAATGGGAGGTTGTGGCATTCTTTCTTGGAACTTCTTTCATCTGCACCTTAGCTCAATCAGAATGTAGTTCCAGAAGATTAGGACTACCTAGAAAACTAACAGCAGAAGGAACTCACTGGGTCTGAAATAGACCCAAACCAAATCCAGTGAAATTCTGACTCATCAAACCCTATTGGACAAATTAGAACTGCCCCCTTAGAATGAGTTATCAGTGCTTTAATCTTTACAGAAACCAACTGTCATGTTACAGAAGCAGTAGCAGAGTGGCTGATGGGTTTGGACAGTAGGCTGTTTACTGACAAGCCAAGCACAATATTGCACTACCAGGGCTCCTCTTTGTTTAGAATTAAAGGGGGAGGGGGGGAAGGGGAGCATGTCAGTATACTTGCCAGTAAAATTAGCTACTTTAGTGGCAAGCATATGGAAAATCGGTGGTTCTACTAGCCTAAAGTGGAAGCCCCAATTGGACCACTGGTTCTTACTCTTATGCTAACTCTTGAGATGGTGGAATGGATACTAGTACTTTTTGGTACAGTAACTCTGTGTATTATTTCTATCTTCTTTCAATGCTTTTTGTATTATTCAATATTTTGTCCTATTAGAATCTTTCAACACACAATGAAGAAGGAATTGGCTATCCACTTTGGAGGTTAGTCACTGAAAACCTTATGCATAACATGAAAACATTACCAGATACTCAAGGTCAAATAAATAGAGGCAGAACACTGTCAGAGATAGTGCTAGAAGATACATCCTTGGGTCATAAGACACTCAAAGTATGACTGAGGAAGAGCTGCCTTCTCAAAGTAGAGTCCACCATAATGATGTGTATGAAGAAGGCTTTCTGGACCTTTGTTTGCTAATGGAACATGACACAAAATGACCAGAAGCAGCTGCAGAAGCCTACTAATAATCAGGACTAGTGATGAATGAATCTAGGAAAATTGGAAGTCATAAAAAATGAAATGGGATGAAGAAAGATTGATATCTTAGGTGTTAGGGAGATGAAATGGAATGGTATTAGCCATTTGAATCAGAAAATCATGATTTACTATGATGGGCATGACACAACAAAGAGGAATGGCGTTGCATTCCTGGTCAAAAAAGGCATTTCAAGATCTATCTTGAAGCACAATGCTGTCTGTGATAGGACAATATGTATCCACTGCGGTAGTTGCATAATTTCATGTCAACATTATAAATAAGTATATAGATGGAATGATGATGCCTTCCTTGTGGGCATGGTCTTCTCATGAGTATTCTGAGAACTTCCTCTCTTCTCTCTTCCCATGTAAAGGTTAGC
>NW_022111316.1:5282103-5284719 GCF_000313985.2 Echinops telfairi | reverse complement strand
TGAGTCTAAAGAGTCATTTATGGACTAGTATCCATACTAGTATGGACTAGTATCGGACATATAGGTTAATATCGGACTTCTGAACTTGATCCGGACTGGGCTGCGGTGTTTTCTCAATATGCAATTGCTCTTTGATATAAAACCCTCACTTGCACTCATATGAGTGTCCTTGGATTTGTTTCTCTAGTCAACCTGGCCTAACACTACCACATTCAAGGAAATTCAATTGATGCAACTATTATTCAAATTTAAGCACCAACCACTAAAGCTAGTGATGAAGAAATTGAAGAATTCTACCAACATCCTCAGTCTGAAACTTATTAAATATGCAATCAAGATGCATTATAATTATTGATTATGTGGGATGTAAAAGTTAGAAAACAAAGATAAAGGCACAGTAGTTGGAAAACATGGTCTTCGTTTTAGAAATGAAGCTGAAGATCTCATGATAGAACTTTGCAAAAGCAACAACTTCTTCATCACAAATACTTATTTTCAATAACACAAATAGTGACTCTACACACAGACTTCTTCAGATGGACTGCACAGAAATCAACTTGACTACATCTGTGGGGAGAGATGGTGAAGAAACAATATCAGTAACGAAAACCAGTCCAGAGACTGTCTGTGGAAGGGGCCATCAATTGCACATATGTAAGTTCAGGTTACAGCTGAAGAAAATTAAAACAAATCTATGAAAGCCAAAATAAGACTTTGAGTCCATCCCACCTTAATTTTGAGAGCACCTCGGGAACAGATTTGATGCATTGAACACTGCCAGAAGGCCTAATGAGCTGTAGTCGATATGGAGAATATAATTCATGAAGAAAGCAAAAGATCACTAACAAGACAGGAAAGTAAGAAAAGATCCACATGGGTGTCAGAAGAGACTCTAAAACTTGCCCTTAATTGTAGAGTAGCTAAGGCACATGGAAGAAATGATGAAGTCAACGGTCTGAACAGAAAACCTCAAGGGGTAGCTTGAAAAGACAAAGTCAAATATCCTCCTGAAATGTACAAACCAAAAAGGAAGAACACGCTCAGCATATCTTAAACTGGAAGGGAAGTCAAGTGCCATGTAGGAGCACAAAAGAACTAGTCAGTTGTGATAGGTTGTATTCCAATGGGGACAGGAGAACTAGCTAGGAATTTAACAAGAAGATCCAGGAAGACAGACAGACATAGAAGAGCATGGTGAACCCTCCACACATCTTTGGCTGACCAGGGAACTGACCACACACATAGGAAAGACACAAAATAGCCTAGTGGAGAGTTTTAAAAAAAAAGAAAAGCAGGAGAGGACTTGAAAATTGGCTGGCCTTTGAATGAACCTTCCACATCACATAGATCCATTGAAAAAGTGCAAAACCCTTCCTGGCTGAAGGTGTGTGGTAGGCAGCATAATGCCCCACCCCATACAAAGTTGTCCACATCCTAATTCTCAGAACTGATTAATATGTTTGCTTACAAGGCAAAAAGAACGTTGCAGATGTGTTTATGGGTAGGACCTTGACATAAATTCTCTTGAATTATCTGAGTAGGCCCAATCAATTAAACGAGTCCTTGAAAGAGACAGTGCTTCCCAACCACATCAAAAAGAGGTGCAACATGAGAAGGACATATCCCTCTGTAGCTAACTTTGAAGGGTGAAAGTGGGATACAAGCCAAGGAATGTGAAAGGCCTTTAGAAGTTGGAAAAGGCAAGGAAATTGATTCTTCCCTAGAGCCTCTAGAAAGAAATGTATCTATGGCAACACCTTCCTACTAGCCCAGTTACTGGACTTCTGCCTTACTGTAAGAGGATCATTGTGGTGTGCGCATGTGCTTTATTTAAATTTAACCATTATAGCTACATGGAAGGAGATCTGGTGTGGTAGTGAGTTACATGTTGTGCTAACTTCAACATTACAGGTTCCAGTTCACCAGCCACTCTCTGGGGGTGGGGGGGAATAAGGTTTTTCACTTCCATAGAGATTTACAACCTTAGAAACCCACAGGGGCAAGATCTACCCTGTCCTGTAGGATCCCTATGATTCAGAAGCAACTCCACAGTAGTGAATGAGTTGGGTTTTTTTTAAACCTACATGGAATGAGGAATGTGTTGAGTTGTGTTTTATTGACTATACAAAGGATTTGACTGTGCAGATCATAACAAACTACAGATAACATTGTGAAGCATGGGAATTCCAGAACACTTCATTGTGCTCGTGACAAACATGTGCATAGACCCAGGAGGCAGTCTTTAGAAGAGAACAACGAAATACTTCAGGATTTAAAATCAGGAATGGTGTTCATCAGGGCTGTATGCTTTCGCCATAGTTCATCTGAATGCTGAACAAAAACTCCAAGAAGCTGGAATATATGAGGAACAAGGCTTCGCGCTTGGAAGGCATCAAGGTGAAAGGTTCATTAATAACCTGTGATACAAAGCTGACCAGACCTTACTTGATGCAAGTGAGGAGGACTTGAGTCTTTGATGAATTAAGATCAAAGACTGCAGTATTCAATATGGATTTTAACTCAATGTAAAAATAAAAAAGAGGAGGTGGGGGAAAGGAAGTGGGTGTTTGTTTGCTTTTTTCACTCATTTTATTAGGGGCTCATACAACTCTTATC
>NW_022111316.1:5260459-5279380 GCF_000313985.2 Echinops telfairi | reverse complement strand
TGATGAGGGCAATGAATGTACAAATGGGCTTTACACAATTGATGTATGTATGGATTGTGATAGGAGTTGTATGAGCCCCTAATAAAACGATTTAAAAAAAAAAAAAGAAAGGATACTGAGACTTTGTCTCATATACTTTGGAGGGTATGGGAGAAATCAGTCTCTGCAAAAGGACATTATTCTTGGGAAAGTAGATGATCAGTAGGGGAGAGGAAGAATCTCAGCAAAAGGGATTGAAGCAGTGGTTGCAGCAGTGGGCTCAAACACAACAATTGTGAAATGGCACAAGACGGGGCAGTGTTTCATTCGCTGGTAAATTGTATCACTACGACTCAGAACTCACTAGGTGGCAACCAACAATGACAAGCCTATGATAATTTGTTAAGGCAATGAAAGAAAAGGAAGACCAAGCATTTGAACACAACCTCTGACGAAGCATTGGGTGACCACTAAGCTATGAAGAGACAAGAGTAAGTCCTAGAAAGCCAAGCTTAAAATGAGAACCAGAATTTTAAAACTAAGCAGATATATCAGTAGCCCAACACGGGTTTTTCACTGTATAAATTCCTGGCACATAGTAGGCATACAATTAATTTTAAGTATAATTCTAATAATTCCTTCTCATTCAATATATTCCTGTTATGTTCCAAGCACTATCCTAGGCACTAGGAATACAGGGGTGTCTAAAACAAATCCCCTAAGCACACAGAGTTTACTTAAATTCTAGTACAGTAAAATCCAGAATGCCCCTTAGAAGGGAGGCTTATAAGACTTTGCCTTAAGTACTTTGGGCATGTAATAAGAAGGGACCAGTTCCTGGAGGATAAAAACAAATGCACTGCTATCTCATCCAACTGTGACTCTTTACAGAAATAGAAAGCCTCATTTTTCTCCCAAAGAGCAGCTGGTGGTTTTGAACTGCTCCCCTCGCAGTTAGCACCTCCACACTTAACCACTATACTACCAGGGCTTCTACAGGGTTGCTATGCATCAGAATTGATTCAATGGCAGTGAGTTTTGCTTTTGTTTTTGAGTTCTTGGCAATGTGGAGGGTAAGCAAAAGAGAGGAAGACCCTCAATGAGATGCACTGACGAAGTAGCTGTAACATCAGACTCAAACAAAGCAATGATGGTGAGGATGGTGCAAGACTGAGCAGCGTTTTGTTCTATTGTACAAAGGGAACCAACTCGACAGCATGTAACAACAACAACAATACCACAGAGAAAGCAACCAGAGGGGAACCATTTTTAGTGGACTAAGTACTAAGCAGTGATGTAGCCTAGGGTGCTAGGATACATTGATTGGGAGAGCACTTCAGATGGATTGAGGAAGTTATATGTAAGACGAAATCTAAATTACAAGACAAGAGAGCCTCGTGAAGATTGGCAATCATGGCAATGCAGGGAGAGAAACCAGTGTGAAGGCACCAAGGAAGCCACAAGATTGACAAGTTGGGAAAATGCCGATTACTGAGGCTGCTGGGTGTGGTATGGGCCTTGGGGAGAGCAGTATACGATGTAGCTGGAGAAGCAGCTGTGTACAGCTCTGTAAAACAAAGCTATCTACATGCGATTCCATGTGTTAGAAAGCCAAGGGAAGATTCTAAGTGATCCAGTGGCATAATGTAAGATCCATTTTAAAGTAATATTCTAACTTCACGGTGAAGAATGGGGCACAGGGCAACAAGAGCAGATGCAAGGAGACCAGTTGGACATCTCTGATAACTCAAAAGAAAGGGGTGATCAGGTTTCAAATAAAATGGTGGTGGGGTAGACAGAGGGAAGTGAGCAAAATGAAGATTTGGGAGGTAGAGTTAACTTACTGCACGACTGGACTTGGGGTGGGAGAAAGTGGAAAAGGACGAACCAAAGATGACTGCTAGGTTTTGACCCAACCTTGGAAGAGTTCACAATAAGGATTTGGGAGTCCTGGATACAAGTAACAGTAGCTTATTTTGCACCAGGAACTGTGCATGATGTACACTACATAGATTGTTCCATGACAGCCCCTTAAGGTGGATACGATCACTGTTCTCAATTTACAGATGAAGTTAAGCCCCTTGCCCAAAGTCAGATACGGATTAAGTGGTAAGCCAAGATTCAAACTCATGCATCATGATATAGGGTAAAACAGAGGGGGGCAGCATGGGGTTCCATGTGGTTTCCTGCATTGGCTCCACTCAAATGTCCTCTGAGCTTTAGAACTGAGACCTTAGAGACCACTGACTCTCATTCTTCTGACTCACAAATAACAGTGACAGTAGCCCAGTGCTCATTCAAGGTCACCTTGTTCATTGTGCACCTGGATCTCCTGAGCCTCCTAGCACTGCCTCCACTATACCCTATGGATTCTACCTACATCCTGAGTCTTCTCCTAATGAAGCTCTGACCATCCTCAGAGTAACATCTGAACCCCGAGGTCCCAGAGTCTGGCCCCTACAGCTCTCCAACTCCATTATAGCGCTCTTCTTTTTCATAAGGATGCAACCCCATGTACCAAGCACACTCCCACCTTGGGGTCTTTGCCTTTATCTTTCCTTCAGCCAAGGATGCTCTCCTTCAGGCGTTCTCATGGGCGTTTCCTCCTTTTCATTCAGTCTCAGCTCAAGCATCACCTCCTCACCAAAGCCTGCTCTGACCAACCAGCCTGAAGGAAGCCCCACCTTCCATTCCCTGTCATCCCACAGTCTATTTTCCTGATGGCGGACACGGTCATCTTAAATATTGACCTATCTCATTGTTCCTCTTAAAGCTCCATCGACTGTGGTAGCCTCAGGACCTGGGGCTGAGTTCAGCAGTCTGATTAGTAAGTGGATGAAACGAAGAAAGAATAAGAAAAGGGAAGAAGGGAGCAGAGAGGGAGAGCGCCAGCCTTTGGACTGAGGAGACAGGAGGGAATTTGTCCGGTGCCTTTATTCCTGAAGAACTCATAGCCATACTCTCCACCATGGTGTCTGTACCCTAAGTATTAACATGACCTGGAGAAGCTAGGGGTTCGCTTTTAGGGAAAAGAAACTAAGGTCATGACATACTGCAGACAGGCCTGGCCATCCGGGAACAGAGGCTCCAGCACCGCATGTCTTTCCCTATGTCTGTCTCCCTCCACCCACTGTCTCCTCTTATCTGCTTTTCCTTCTCCATTTAATGCCCACCCCTGTTATTCTTCAGGGGCCACCCCTCACCCAGCACCTTATCTACCTCTTCTCCTCCATCACCCTCCTCCCAGCTCCTTTGAATCTACTCCAGCCCCTTATCCTACCCTTGCCCCCAGCCCACCCATATCTGCTTCCTCTGGGCTTTCCAACCTCCTTATCAGATGTCCCCCGCTCCATCACTGCCCCTTATCTATTCATGCTCTCTTGCCCCCCACACACTGCCATTTAGTTTGGTTTATTTATTTATTTATTTATTTATTTATTTTGTCTTCTTGATAGAGGCCCAAAGTAAACAGCAAGAGCTCAGAAATGAGCATTCCAGGCTCTGAGTGACTGAAGGAGGAGATGATTGACAGGCCTGCAGAGTCTGGGAGCAGGCCTTCAGGCACATCCCAGGACACAGGCTTTTGGAAACAGCCCGTTGGAACCCTGCCTCTGGAGTCTGAGTCATTTTTCCACTACATACTTGCTGAGCGATATTAGGGAACTGGCTCCAACTCCCTCTGCCTGCTTTATAGAACAGAGCTTCCGACCTTCCCAAGATCCCAGGGAGCCACAGATATTGCATGGCAAATGGATCACGGGGGGTGGGGGTGGGGGGACCGATGCTCCTTCTGCAGTCTTCGCTGTGCAGTGAGCTGCCTAGTGATCCCCCTACTCTTCCCAAGCAGCTCCACCACACAAAGGAGGAGCCTCTTAGCATCCCCTCTGCTGGAGGCCAGTTCATGGATCTAAACTCTAAAACCAAAATACACCCTGCAAAGCCCTTGTCCTCACCACATCTGCTTGGCTCCCGGGACAAAAGGTGGAGGTGAGAACCAAGTTTCCTCCAAAGAAATGGGAGGGTCAAACTTCTTCCCTGAGGCCCTCAGGAAATGACTTCAACAGCCCCACTTGGCCAGCATACTGGTGTTAATCATTTTCTCACACCCAAGAACACTTCATCCCATCCCGCCCCCTGACCCCTCCTTGCTCTGCCTATAATTAGGGATGTCACCCAGCAGCTGCTGTGGAAAGTGGCACCAAGTGCCTTTCACACACCTGCCCAGGCTCCATACAGACCAGCTGTTGCCAACCCATCCAGCAGGAACAGCAGGCTCCCCGGAGGTGCGGGTGTCATTGCACTGCATAATGGAGCAGCTGATCATCCTTCGGGGCCAGTCTCAAGCCCTTAGAGAGAGGGTCCTCAGGGACCACCCACTGTCACCAGCCATCTCATGGGAGGTGGGGGCAGAGATGATGGGACACTGAGGCCCAGAAAGTGGAAGCACCTTTCCCAGAGTCATGAAAGCACTAGCTTGCTGATGTGAAAAACCTCCTCAGCCCACATGTTCCTTGTTTGTTTTGTTTTATTTGTTTTTCCCCTTCATTTAAAAGAGGTCCCACTTTTAAAAAAAAAGGAGGCTGGTCTTGACCCCTCGGGGATATTGGCAATGGCAGTCTAATGGTTATGAGTTGGGCGACTATCCAAAAGATCAGCAGTTCGGAACCAGCAGCCTCTCAGAAGGAGATAGAAAACGCTTTCTACTCCCATAAATCGTTACTGTCTCAGAAAGTCACGGGGCAGTTCTACCCCGTCTTACAGGGTCACGATGAGTTGGCAGCAACTCGGTGGCAGTGGGTTTGGTTTTTTAGTTTTTTATTTTTGTGGTTTGGAGACTTTTGGGTTTGTTAACGTTGGGTGGGGTGGGGAGGTGATGGAAGCAGAGGGGGATGAGGTAGCATCTGCTCAAACTGGCCCCTCTACCTGCCAGACTCTTCCTTGACCTAGTTACATACCATATGCTAAATCCCACTCACCCTTCCAGGCCAGGCCGTGCCCTTGTCTCCAGGAAGGATTCCTGGTTCCTTCTGCTCTGGGTCCTCTGAGTCTGCGCATCAGCAGTCATTCGGGAATGACTTCTCGGCGTTTAAAGTACAGTAAATGAATAAACTAACAAACAAGCCAGTTGCTGTCAAGTTGATTCTGACTCACAGCAGTCCCAAGGGTTGCAAAGCAGTAGAACTGCGTTCAAGGTCACAAGGCTGTGACCTGGAAACCTAGGGCCAGGCTTTTCTTCTGAGGCACCTCTGAGTGGGTTTGAACTGGAAACCTTCCAGTTAGTAATCAAGAACTTAACCATTTGCACCACCCAGGGATTTCTGTATTAGAGTTGCAGGCAGTATAATTCAATGCTCCAGTTTGCACGCTCTCGGTTCCAATTCCCAGCTGCTCTGCTGGGTGACTTGGAGCAAATTACTTAAATCCTCTAGGAATGCTTAGTTTAGGTTCCTTCTATTAAATGGGGGTAAAGCAGTGCTCAACTACTATTACTAAACACTGTGATCAAAGATTCCACAGAAGAATCCCAATCAACAAGGGGGAATACAGAACACAATTTCAAATTCTCATGGACACCAGCCTTTCTGGAGCCAAGAGGGCTGAGTGAAACCTGAAAACTACTGCACTGGGATAATCTTTGAACCTGAACCAAAAATTTCCCTTGAAGTCTTCTTAAAACCAAACAGTAGTTTATCTAACGACTGTTTTTGAAGTATAAATAAAAAGCCTGCCTTGAGCATTTTTAAGAAGTACCTATAAGGGATCAAAATGACAAGAGTATCTAGAGAGATTACATAGGAACCTTAGGTCACCATGAGTTTGTGTTACTGAGGGAAAAACAACTCAGAAAAGAAGGGTGCACATTCCAAGAATGTAATCAACGTCACTCAACCAGACACATGGCAACTATTGGTGTAAGTCCCGCTGTGTAGATTCTCAACAATAACAACAAATAATTGTTTTAATTAAGAAAAATGGGAATGAGATTGGTAGTAGTGCCTGCCTCATAGAGATGCTGTGAACATAGCATTAATTAATCCATACAAAGTGTTTGCTTAGCGCAATACATGGTAGGTGGCTAGTGGGTAACACAGCTACCAAAAGAGCCAGGTCTGTGTGACCCCACAGAACTCATGCATCTATCCCCGGCTACCACTTGCCCCCTCTGCATGAATGTGTTTAGCCCTTTAGCCTTTTCCAGATGGCCTCGTGCTTAGACCTTGTCTTGGGACCACCCTGCAACTCCTGGGCTTTGTGAAAACAAGAATACCTGATCATCGTAGGCTGATTTCTCTGAACGAGGCACTGCTACAAATTCAAGTGATTCTCCTAGCAAGCCCATGAGGCAGATTCTGCCATTACTGACCCTCTTACAGGTGAAGGTACCGAGACTCAGAAAAGTTGAAATGCTTGTCCAAGAACATCCCAAACGAAGGCAGAGCTGGAACTTGATCCTGGTGGTCTCCTTGCAAAGCCCACAGCACAGTCACCGTACCACATCTTCTACAGGGCCCAGGACCCACTAAACTCAAAACAAGTCCACTGCGATTGTGGAGATTCTAACTCATAGCAACCCTAAAAATAGAATAGAACTCCCCCTTTGGGTGTCCAAGGCTGTAGATCTTTACAGGAGCAGAAAGCCTCGTCTCCCTTCCATGGGGCCACTGGTGGATTCGAATTGCTGAGCTTATGGTTAGCAGCATAACCCACTACATCACCAGGACTCCTTTCATAGGGCCGAGAGGGTGCAAGAATTCCTCAAAATAATGCCAGTCACTTGCACTTCCGGTCTGCCAAAGAAGCGGTGAAGAATCTTGTTCTATCTGTCATTCAACAAGCCCTGGCCAAGAAGGCAGGGGAAGCCAGAAAATGGGAAGGAAGGAGGCAAAGAGAGATTGTTTGAAAGAGAGACAAGAGGTGCTTCTGGGGTGGCAAGGAATGAGAACAAATGAGAGAAGAGGCACGAGGGGTGGGAAGTGATTAAAGATGGCCTGGAATGAGGCAAAGGGAAGAAACGAGAAAGGAGGGTGGATGAAGGACAGGAGCTCAGAGCCTGGGGAGGAGAGAGCAACATTGCTGAGCTATTTTTACGAACCCTAGTGCTGCTGATTTGCATGTTTGGCACCACTTCAGATATGGAAGTCAGAAGGTCCAACTCTTCATGTGAGAAGAAATAGGAACTCATCAGTGAAGCCTTCTGGAAGGCTCTTCAAACACACTGTGCATCCCACATAAAGGGAAGGAAGAGGAGGAGAGGTCCAATCCATCATTCCGAAAGAGCGTGGTGTGCGCTTAAGGAAGAAGCACTGAATGCAGGGTCAGTCGCAATGGAGTAGCAGGGATGCCCCTCCGCATTGTCCCTCTGGACATAACCTCTCCAGACCTCAATTTCTGAGTCCACAAAAGGAGGGAAGGTGGGACTCAGGGCTCTAGGAGGAGATCTATCCAGCTAGGGAAATTAGGCCATTATGCACAGACACAGCTCATACCTCAAAGAGGGAGAAATCAAGGAGGTGGAGGAAAGTGATAAGTCAGCAGCAGGCCTTTGCGTTTGTCCTGAATTCTTAGTTGGAAAATAAAAAAAGGAAAAAGAGAAACCTTTCCAAACTATTCCAAGCTAATGTCTGTGCTTGCTATCATACTATCCTCAAGCTTCCCAAGGAAATAGGTACTGTATAAACTCGTGTATACGCCGTTTTTCAGCAGACTTTTTTGCAGCTTTTGTGGTAAAATTAGGTGCCTTGGCTGATATTCGGGTCGGCTTATACTCGAGTATATACGGTATTTTTGTTGTTGTCAGTTACTGCTTAGTCGGCTCCAACTTACCTCATGTATACCCAATGAAAATGTTGCCCTGTCCTGCACCATCTTCAGGATCATTGGTATGCTTGAGTTCATTGTTGTGGTCACTGTGCATTTTAAGTTCCTTCAAATCCAGGGGTCTCATCTTCCAACACTCTATCAGGCAATACTCTGTTGTGATCCAGGGATTTTATTGGCTAACTTTCAGAAGTCAGTTACCACATCTTTATTCCTAGCCTTAGTCTAGAAATTCCATTGAAATTGGTCCACCATGAGTAACATTGCTAGAACATGAAATATGGGTGGTGTACCTTCTGACATCATAACAACATTCATTGCACCACAGTACAGCAAACTGGTAGACAGATGGTGGAGGGACTCAAACTATCCTCATTTACAATGAAGAAACCAAGGTTCAACTTGGTTCAGCTACCTGCCTATAGTTATGGCATCTGGAGCAGAGCTATAATTTGAACCTTGGGCTCTCTCTGACTCCACAGTCTGAATTAGGCCTACATAGCTCAGATGCAATAGGATTGCAAGGGTAGACAATGAAGGAGCACATGGAATGAGAACAGGGATGAGATCAATCTCTTGTGGGTCATAATCTTTCTTTCTCACCCTCTCCCTCTCCCTCTTCCTCTCCCTCTTCCTCTCTCTCCCCTACTCCATTTTCCTGGAGCAGAACAGATTTAGGGGCTCCCGTGTGCCCCAGCATCTTTGAATGACACATAGCTTTGATTTGCGATGGCAGAAATTCTGACCTCAACATTATGTGGCCTCAACATTATTTGTCCCACGAACAAATAACAGATATTTTCTTTGTCCAGACAAAGGATGCTTTAGCCCAGTCAAGCCTGTGAACTGGGTCTCCTTAGGGAAGCTCACATGCCCATGCTGGTCCACCACGGTGTTGCCTGGAGATACAAGGAGTACAAACAGGAGCATCAGAGACCACAGGCACCACAGAAGAAACAGAAGGGATGGAATGGCTGGCTTCTCCAGGCAATTCACTCTTACAGACTTTACTCAAGGCAGCTTTGTCTAAAGGGGCAGGGAGGGAAGATCAAAGTGTCTCAGCACAAGTCCAGCTGCAAGGAAGAATAAGCAGTGGAGAAGAGGAAGCCCGGTAGAAAACGTCAGTGCCTGCACATGAGATAACAGGAGGAGCACAGCTAAAACATTGCAGGAATATATCCCTTCTGCCTGCCAGCCTAGGTCTCAGGTGCCACCAAGAGATGATCCTAAGGGACCATGGACAAGCCATTTAACTTCCCTCTTTATGAAGAGCACAAAAGACAACCTAGACATTTTAGCATGATGGAGGGGTAGGAAAGGTTCTTAGGTGATTGGGAACATGTAACAGTAGTGCTATAAGGGTATCTGGGGTTCTCTCCTCAGCCAATTGCTTCATTTAGTGAAGGCTTGCCTGTCACTGTGATGCGGAACATGTTTCAGTGGACTTCCAGGCTAAGATGGACTAGGAAGAAAAACCCAGTGACCTGCTCAGCCAATGAAAATCCTATGGATCGCAAGAGCCCAGTCCCACTGGACATGGCGTCACCACAAGTCAAGGCCAGCTCGATGACAATTAATGACAGTCTAAATGAGTCAAAGTAGAAAGAGGCCAAACTTCAGGAATACCAGCAGACTTGCCCATGAGTTACCTAGTTCAGTCTTCACTTACATGTTCTCCACTTACCTCCACGACCTTAGTCCTAGACTGACTTTTCAAAGTCCTATCAAAGGTGCATCTCTGTGGGTGGGGTTAGACCCCACCCTGGGTTTTTCCTAAGTGTGGAAAAAGAAGCAAGTGGTCCTCCATGACTTCCCTGGAGGAAGAAGGTAGACACTGGGGAATTATTTTTTCCATCAAGACCTGCACACACAATGGTATAGGGTTGAAGACCCACAACATTTGGGAGCATGGTCTTGGGAAAAGGGATGAATATCTGTCAGCCAAGAGATGGATCATGCCCACTAGATCCATCACCCCTTATCACAAAATAAAAGTGGAATTAAATAAAACCAGAGCAGAAGAACATGACACCAGAGAGAAAGGCTAGACCCAAGGAACTAGTCTGTCCTCAAGAGACAATATCACTGGTGAAATCATTGAATTTTCTAGCAATGCTCCAGATTCAGTAAATGAAGGGGTGGCACTGTTAGGAGCAGAAATCCCAAGAGAATATAGCCAGGGTATGATCTTACCTTCAGTCCTCAGCCCCTGTAGGAGAACTTTGACAAGGGGAGGGGAGGGGGACCTGGGGGGAGCAGGCAAGTGGTAAATTTCCAAGTGTCAAAGCCAAGGCAGGGAAAGGACAACATAGAGAAGAGAATTGGGTGCAACAGATTGTTTTTGTTATCTTCCTAGACTTTACACTTCCTGGCAGTATTCCAGGGTGCCCCTGCTCCCACTTGGATCTAGTGTGATGTCTCAAGAAATGTAGTTTATCTTATTACACACCTGAATACCACTCAGTTGTTCTTGCAGACAGAAGGGACCATATTTCCTGTCATTACCATCTGGCCACCTGCTGTGCTTCTCAGCAATGCCTCCTAAAAATATCCTTCTCCAGTATCCCCTGTGAATTTAGCAGCATCCAGAGAAAATTCAAAATTAAGCTTCCCAGATTGGCTTTCCATCAAGAGATTCTTTGGTGAAGTGAGACAGAGTGGGAAGGCAAAAGTTTTAGATAGACAGGCTTGGATTAGAATAATAATGATACGTATTTTTAGGACGGCAGCAAAGATTCATTACCATATGGGAGCCCTGGTAGTACAAACAGTCAACGTGCTTCGCTGCTTCACCGAAAGGTTGAAAGTGTGGGTTCCTCCAGAGGAGCCCCAGAAGAAAGGACTGGCTATCTGTTTCCCAAAAGTTAGCCATGGAAAAATGGTGTGGAACACAGTTCTGCTCTGACACATATGTGAGTTGACACGAACTCAATAGCCACTTCTTTCTTTTTTACTAGTTATTACCGGGGCCCAGAGGTTCTGGACACTGTGGTTCTGGACGCTCTTCACTTTTTTCAGATTATCTCACTGCAATTTCTCAACCATCCCTCTTAGTTAAAATAAAACTCAAAAAAACCCACTGCCCTCAGGTTCTATCCAGTTCACAGGGACCTTAGTGGACAGAGTAGAACTGCCCCCGTGGGTTTCTGAAGCTGTAGATATTTCTGGAAAATGGCAGCCTTATCTTTCTCCTGGTGATTGCACACTACCGACCTTTAGGTTATCCACCCAACTGGTAACCCATGACACCACCAGGAAGCTGGGACATAAGTCACATGACCAATGTTATTCAGCAAGCAAGGAACCACTGAACCAGGACTTTGATGTTGGAGGTCTAACTCCAAGAGCAAACTTCAGACCCTTCTGCAAAACTGCCTCTGAATAAAATTTAGCACCTTCCCAAGTTCTCAGATCCTTGGCTCAGACAGACTCAAGCATGAGGCAACAAGACAGGTGGCGAGGGAAGCGCTGCGACACGCGAGGATGGTGGTTGTCTTGAGGACGGTAGGTTATATGAGGCCCAGGAACAGAGAAAAGAGTATTCTTGGAAGAGCTGCTGAGACAGCAGACACTTCTTTAAGCTCCCTCCCTCCCAGAACCACAGCGCTGGGCCCTGACAAGGGCCAGGCAGAGTGGTGAGTGGTGACAGACACAGGAAAGGCTCCAGTCCCAGCAAAAATAAATAAATGAGAGAATGAATAAATAAGTAGGCACTGGACAAAAATGCCATAGCAAATACTCAGCCACAGGAAGAGAGCCATGTAGGAGGAGGTGGGGCTGGAGAATAGTCGCTAGACCAATGGCAGAAGTGGGGCTGAGACGTCCTCATCAGAATTGCATTTGCTTATGGTATTGCCCAAGAATATTGGACATGCCAGGAGAACAAACAAATCTGTCTTGGAAGAAGTCTATCCAAAAAGGTCCTTAGATGGCAAGACTTCCATCTAACACATTATCAGGAGGGACTAGTGCCTGGAGAAGGAGGCCATGCTTGGTAAATTCCAGGGTGAGTAAAACACAGGAAAACCATCAACCAGATGGATAGACACGGTGGCTGCAACAATTGGCTTGCGCATAGCAATGGTTGTGAGGGTGGTGCAGGACCAGACAGCTCTTTGTTCTGTTGTGTGAGGAAGGGTCACTGTGAGTCGGAACTGACTCGATGGCATCTAACAACAACAACAACAACAACAGGTCAAGATGGCGTCTGAGTCAAGGACAGGCCTGGATGACTCCAGACCAGGAGAGAGAGCTGCACTCGGGTCAGGTTCCTCCTGTCTGGCTGCCCCACTTTGGTGCTCAGTGTCTGGCTTCCGGACCCCACACTGGTCCTATAGCTCATTGTTACCATCACCATGAACCTGTGGTCATCATTTACTGCTGAGGGGTTCCAAATGCCTCCTGTCTACTTTTGTCATTCAACTATCCCAATGGGTGTACACAAGCAGATGTCACTGAGAGCTCTGGGGTTGCACACAACAAAGCCCTTCCCTTCTTCCTCCATCTCGTTCTGTGCTGCAGCATCCTGGGAAGCCACAGGTTCACGCAGAGTAAACAAAAATAAATAAATAAATGCCTTGGCTTCCCTTGGACTTTAAAAGGAGAGAGAGGGAGAGAGAAGTAAACCTCACTGTGTTAAGCTACTGAGGGTTTTAGTATTAGTATTATTTTAACATTTTATTGGGAGCTCTTACAGGTATTATTACTATCCATTGTTCCGTTAGATCAAGCGTCGTTGTACAATTGTGGTCGTCTTCGTTTCCAATCCATTTTCTTTTTTCTTGAACTCCTTAATATCAGCTCTCCCTTATCCTCTCCCTCTCCCACCCTACCACCTCCCTGAACCATTAATAAATTATAGTATTATCATTATTATTTGGGGGGGGGTTGCCATAACTTACTCATTGAGTCCCCATGAGGTTTGATTTTTTTTAAATCATTTTATTGGGGGCTCATACAACTCTTATCACAGTCCATACATATATCCATTGTCTCAAGTACATGTGTACATATGTTGCCATCATTGTTTTCCAAGCATTTTCTGAGGTTTAATTTTTGATAGATTAGTTTGGGGGTTTCAGTTTCTTCCTCTCTTTTCTTTTTCTTTCCTTTTTTTTTTACTGCAGGTTTGCCTGACTACTATACTAAGCTCACAGATTTGCTAGGAGAATTAAGTTTATGCATGTGAGGGAGTTATAGTGATGCCTGGTACGTTCAATAAATGTCAGCTAGTATTAATATTGCCCCTGGATAAGTGGGTACTGATATTGATCCCCAGGGAGCCAACATTATCAGTGTTACCATTTATTGCTCCAGCATGAACATCCGCTCAGCTCCCGTTAAGAACTGGATGGAGCTGGGCCAGAGTGTGCTTCATATTTGCAAAGGGTTTTATTGGCATCTTAAGATTCATGCAATAACTTCGCAATCTCAAAGTGGAAAGGAATCTTAAAGGGCACCCTGAAGCCACTTGGGCCTCACCACCTTTCTGAAATATTCCTACTGACATTGCCGTTAGCCGGAAACTTCAAGGATCCTACCTGAGTGCTCTTGCTGCTGGAAAAGTCTTCCTAAGGTTGCCTGAATCTGTCTCTAGTAGCCCCCCCAGTCCTGGCCAGTACACCTGCCCAGCCCATTGTCCTCAGCCCCAAAACACATGGGCCCCTGCAGCAAACAGCTACTGAGCTCCTTCGGGATATGCCTGGCTCCGCCTGTTTACTGTGACAGCCAGCAAGTCACCCTCCCTGTGCTGCTGAGGCCTCTGCTATGAGACTGGAGTCATGGCAGCATTGAATTCCCAGAAGTGTAGTGAAAAGGAAGATACAGTGCAGGGGTTACATAGCCCAGAGCCGGGCCCAGAGCAGGTGAGAAACAGACATTAGGGGCCGTTGTCCCTGCCTGTGGCTGCAGCACATTAGAAAAATTAAAAATGGCTTATTGCAAAAGGGGAAGGAGGAGGGGCTACAGGAACCAAGAATGGATTTTACTGGGGTGTAATTATTCCACCTGGGGTCGCGAGGAGTCAGAAAGGACTCAACAGTGCCTAGCGACAGCAGCCGCAGTCCACTCCAAGAGGCCTCTTTTCCTGCTGTCAATGTCAGGAACCATTAACCCCTGACTGCCAAGTTGATTCCTGTTCCTGAGAGCCTTTTAGAAAGGGCAGACCTGCTCCTGGGGGTTTCACGGCTGGACACCATTTCAGAGACAGACTGCCACATCTCTCTCCCCAGGAGCAGCTGGTAGGTTCACATCACTGGCCTTAACAGCTGAGAGTTGAACCACTGCGACACCAGGGCTCCGTGGTTATCACGGGACACGCAGAATCTCATGAAAAACCAAACGGAGAAAGCCACAGGGAAGGAAGGCCCTGGGACACAGGAAAGACCGCTATGCGCCCCCAGACCCTTCTAAGAGCTGACTCTTGAGGTCACTGCCCACTGATGAAAAGGTTTGGTCCAACACTTGATCACCCACTCTCACCTCTCTGTCCACATGGAAACAACTGAGCTCCCTGGGCTCCAGCCTTATGCCCTAGCCTCCCTCAAACGCCCTGCCGTGGAGTTAATTCCAGCTGATAATGAGCTCATAGGACAGGGAAGAAGTGCCCCCTTTGAGTTTCTGAGACTTTAACTCTTGACAGGAGGAGAAAGCCTCCTCTTGCTCCCTCAGATTGGCTGGTGATCTCAAACTGCTGACCTTGCTCTGCCACCAGGACACGCACTGCTTTGGTTCCCTGGCAGAAAAACAGAAAACTGGGTGGTGAGGGAGCCCCCTGCTTCAGAAGACAGGAGAACGGGGAGCAGCTCAGGAGAACCAGACGCAGAATGTCACAGTACCTGAAAGCTGTTGTTACCTGGTGTAAAGGGGTTCTGGCGGCTTAAAATGAGACTCCCTTGTAGCACACTGGTGGCTTGTTGGGCTGCTAGCCACCAGGTCAGCAGTTCAAAACCATCAGTGGTCCCAAGAGAGAAAGCAGAGGCTTTCTACTCGTATAAAAAGGTACAGTCTCAGAAACCCACAGAGCCAGTTCTACCCTGACTTCTAGGGTCCCCATGAGGTAGAATCAGCTCCATGGCAGGGAGGTGAGCAGCTTAAAGGAGGAGCACATGGGTAGCAAACAGACATGGCAGAAATGACTTGCGTTGCTTCAAAGCTCCAGAGCAAGAAAGTACACCCAAGCTAGGAAGATTGGACAACCAAGTTCCCCAGGTGCTGTAGGCCAGTCCTCTAGGCCTCCGTTCCTGGTAACAGAGAAGATAGCCTAGGGAAGTAAGATGGGGCATAACGGTGGGGTGAGGAACAGAAGGCATGTCTGAAGCCAGCCCCACCACCTCTCTATCAGCCGCTCCAGGACCAACCAAGGGCACTCTGCTTTGCTCACAGTTGCTGTTCTTTTCACCTGTCTCCTTGCACCTTCTTTCTTTCTGCATATGAAGATGCCTTTCTTTCTTCCCTCTCCAAAGCTGCTTGCCTGTTGATTCACTGACCACCTTCCAGAGGAAAATGGGACCTAGGAGGACAGGCAACCTTGCAGTGCTGGCCAAAGTTTCTCCCGAGTCATCCAGGACACCCCCATCCACCTCTTTGCCAATCACACGGAGAGCTCAGGCTCTCCCTGGGAGACTGGTCAATCCCACCAAGCTCTGTCTAAAACAGGGCTGTATTCTGCTTGAGTTTCTGTTTGCATGTTCGGGGGGTGGGGGGGGGGAGAGTCCCTTTCCCCTTTAAGAAGTGGACATCCCATGCCCCACCAGGAAGCAGGGACCCTGGATGGTTCTGGAGGGATGTAGAAGAGAGGGTGTGATGGAGAAAGTCTGTCCATTGGGCACTGCCTCCCAGCTACTGGCTCTCATTGATATTCAGGCACAAGGCCAGGACCCAGTTAGCCAATTACAGAAACAAACAAACAAGGGCAGCTGTCTGTGAGTTGACACTGACTCGTGACAACCCCATGTACGTCAGAGTAGAAGTGAGCTGTATAGGCTTTGGGATAACTGATTTGTTCAGAAGTGGATTGGCAAGCCTTTCTTCCAAATTGCCTCTGGATGGATTTGAACCTTCAACCACTCAGTTAGCAGTCAAGCACACTAACCATTTGCATCTCCCAGGGACAGGCACTGACGACCTCCATCAGATCTGCAGCATGGCTCAGTGTCTCTGCCAACAAGGTAGGGTCATGGGAAAAGCAAATCTGAATGCAGTTCCTGTCCTGGGTACCCAGCGCTGCAATAACAGAAATACCACACGGGAGTGGCTTTAACAAATAGAAATCTGTTTATCTAACCAACAGGAGTGTGAAAGTCTAATTCCAAGGCGGTGACTCGCTCGCTCTTTCTCTCTCTCTCTCTCTCTGCTCTTGAGGAAGATCCTTAACCCTTTTCAGCTTCTGCTCATGGGTGATCTTTTAAAAAAAAACAAAACAGTTTTATTGGCATTTAATTCACATATCATTCAGTTCAATAGCTTAATCCTATTAAGGAGAGTTGTGCAATCATCACGGCATTTAGAATATTTTCTTCTTTCGTGTATTCATTGTTATTAGCGCTCCATTTCCCCCCAACTCCCCCTGCCATGCCCTCAAGCAGCCATTAATCCAGTTACCGTCTCTGTAGATTTACCTATCTTGGATTTCATATACTGAAAAACCTCAATCAACAAGAAAGCCAAAAAATAATAAAAGTTTTAACAAATTTAAATGAGTCCCAAAGGAGATCAAATGATAAGGTGTTAAGTTTCAACCTAACTGCATCTTCTGTAATTCACTTTCCAGTGCATTCTTTTGGATTGCAGGAGAGGATGCATTCCGCTGCTCCACGATCTCTGTGAGGATTAGCATCTAGCTTCCTCGTCTGTTATTTCCTGTTTGCTTCATCTGCTCTTTCAGATCGCCAAAGAGATTGGTTTAAAGCACTTAATGCTGTCTCATAAACCTAACAAAGAAGCCCATTCCGAAATGAGATTATTCTCAAAAAAGAGACAAACCCATTGTCATCGAGTTGGTTCCAACTCACAGGAGTCCTGGAGTCGATCTGGCCCTTAGGGGCTTCCATAGCTGAAATCTCTACCAACGCAGACTGATGCACCGCCCTCCAGGGGGACCATTGGCCGGTCCAAAACGAACATCTTCTGGTTAGCTGAGCACTTAACCCCTGCACCATCAGAGGGGTTAAATAAACCACACCTATTTTAGGGAGGACACAGTCCAATTCAGAATAACCCTCAACGCCATTCCATACATTCTGTGTGGCCTTGAGTGAGTCATATCACATTTCCTCTGAATCTGGGTGTTCTCATCCCTTGAAGGGAGCCCCTCCATTGACCAGGTAAGGTCCCAAGGAAGACTAAGTAAAATAAAACTACAAGCTCACTGCAATCAAATCAACTCCGACTCAGAGTGACCCCATAGGACAGGGTAGAAGTGGGTTTCTGAGACTGCAACTCTGGGAGTAGAAAGTCTCATCTTTCTCCTGCGGAGATGCTGATGGTTTCGAACTGCTGACCTTGCAATTAGCAGCCGATGCATAACCCACTAAAACACCAAGGCTCCTTCAAAAAGTTTAACATAGTACTGAGTCTATTATAAGGTCTCAAAATGAAAATCTCTGACTATCATCAGTATGCGACTGCAGAGGATTTTTCTCTTCAAAAGGGGACAAAGGGCCCAGGAGTGTGTCACTCTGGAGTGGGATGACTCAGCTCTGTCATCTCTTAAGATGTAACCAAGGACCAAAAATCTGATGGTTTACAAGAAACAGAGATTATTGTCTCACAGTTTAGGGGGGCTGAGAATACAAAATGAGGATGCTGATTCTTCTGCGGCTTTGAGGGAAAATTCTATCCTATGCCTCTCTCCTACCTTCTGGTAAGGCATTTCTTGACTTGCAGATCCAATGTTTGCCTGTCTTTGCATAACCCTCTGTGTTTCTCTGGATCAGCATTTCTTTTATAGCACTGTTGCTCATATTGGATTAGAACCCACCCTACTCCAGTACGACCTTATGTTCATCGATAACATTCAAAGAACCTATTTCCAAACAAGGTTACATTCACTCACAGGCACCAGAGAATAGGATTTCAACAATCTTTGGGGGAACACAATTCAGTTTATAGCAGACCCCTTAGAACCATGGTTCTCAACCCTTTAATACAGTTCCTCATGTTGTGGTGACACCCCAACCATAAAATTATTTTTATTGCTATTTCATAACTGTAATTTTGCTATTGTTATGAATTGGGTGACCCCTGTGACAGGGGCATTCGACCCCCAAAGGGTTGCGACCCATAAGTTGAGAACCGCTGCCTTAGAAGAAAAAAGATTCAGCTTTGTCTCTCTCTCCATGTTGTTATTGTTGTTGGGTATTGTTGAGTCAGTTCTGATTCAAATTGTCTCTATGTACAACAGAATGAAACATCGCCCTATCCTGCGCCATCCTCACAATTGTTGTTATGTTTGACCCTATTCTTGCTGCCACTATGTCAAGTCCTCTTGTTGACCCTCTATCTATGGCCACATGCTGTTTTTGATGTTGTGAGGTGTCAAGCCAGGTCTGACTCATAGCAACCCCATTCATGCACAACAGAACTCTGCCCAATCCTGGACCATCCTCACAATTGCTGTGTTTGAGCCTATTGTTGCAGACACGGTGCCCCTCTATCTTATGGAAAGTCTTCATTTTTTTTCTTCAACGACCATCTACTTTACCAAGCACGATGTCCATTTCCAGGGACTGGTCTCTCCTGATAGCATGTTCAAAGTCCGTGAGCACGTTCAAAGTAAGTCTCGCCATCCTCACTTCTACAGAGCATTCTGGCTATGCTGCCTCCAAGACAGCTTTCTCTTCTGGCGCTCCACGCAGTCCTTTCAACATTCTTCACCAGCACCGTGATTCAAATGCATCAATTTGAAGGTTTCTGGTCTTCTTTATTACTTGTTCAATTTTGACATGCACGAAAGATCATTGAAAACACCTTAGATTAAAGAGCTTTCCCCTCAAAGTATTTCCTTTTCCCCTTTAACTCCACAATATCTGTTTAATTATCTCACTCACTGCCATTGAGTCGATTCCAGCTCTGCTAACCTCAAGGTCAGTAGTTCAAAGCCACCAGCCATTCTGTGGGAGAAAC
>NW_022111316.1:5236553-5258427 GCF_000313985.2 Echinops telfairi | reverse complement strand
AGAATGATGAGGGCAGCAAATGTACATATGTGCTTGACACAATGAATGGATGGATGGATTGTGATGAGAATTGTACGAGCCCCCAATAAAATAATTTTTTTAAATGCTATGGAGAACATAATATGGCCTAACATGGAGGGAAGGCATTCCTTAGTGGTGCAAATAGTTAAGGGATCAACTGTGAATCAAAAGCTCATACTCTACCAAAGAAAGGCCTATTTCCATATGGACAGCAGCCAGGAGACCCGGAGAGCTCAGTTCTCATCAGTAAAACGTGTGTTCTCCACGAGTCAGAACTGAGGCAATCCTCATGGATTTTTTTTTTTAAGATGCAGAAAATTGAGGGTGGGAGAAGAAAAAACCCTTACAAAATAATAATAAAAGAAGACAACTCAGTCAATAATACTGAGGTTCAGGGAGAGCAAAAGCTAGGTATGAGAAGAGGGGCGGGTGGGGGGGGGGAATCATTCTAGAAAGACGGAATAGCGTGAGGAAGGCTCTCAACAATTTCCTCACAAAATAATCTGAAATGTGTGGAGAACATAAAATAGAGGATCCCAGATTTCTTGATTATCAAGAAGGGGTTAAAATCAGAGGTAGAGGCACCCTGATAAAATGTATCCTTCAGGCAGACATTCAAATAACTACCTAAATTGTGCCAACCCTGACATTTATCACCAACCCTTCTCTGGGAGATATGTAAGTAGGAAAATAATGAGAAGAAAGTTATTTTGTAATTACCCAGCATGAATTCTGAGCCTGAGAGACTATTTCCAGGGGTACTTTAGTGTAATTCAGTTCAGCATCATCAGAGTTTAATTTAGTGTGGCATTATCAACGCCAAAAAGCTCTGAAACTAGATTCAGAGGGATAGAATTTCATCCGGGAATTCCTAGCTATCCAATTATGGGGCCTAATCTTGTTAAGCTTTGGTGGCCTTTCCTGTGACATGTGAATAATAATTCCTGATTTACCTTCTTCACAGGAGACTTGAGAGAATCAATTAAGAGCAATGAAGGTGGAATTGCTTTACATACTCCAAAGGACTATTCACGAGACAGGGTTTTCATGCTTTGATTTGAGTTACAAAGGTCCAGGTTGCAGCTGACAAAAGAAAATATGACTCAAAATAGTTTAAAGAAGAAAAAAAATGATTAGCTACATAACAAAACTTGGAGTTTTAAGTAGCTTTAGCTATAGTTTAAGGAGTCCAATGATATCATCTGTACCCAAATCTCTCTTCCTCTCTCAGCTCTTCTCCCCTCTATCCTGGCTTCCACTGCCAGCTGTCCTAGACCCTGACCTTCCCAGGCTCAAATGCAGCAGAAAAGAGAAAATGTCTGTCTCTTACCAGTTCAAATAAACATCTTGAATCTGATATTCATTGACTTTAAGTGAATTATGTGACCATCCCTGATCTGGTCACTAGATCAAGGGACTATGAAAATTTGATTAATCCTGTCGGAGTCATGCACATGGACTGGAAGTGGGAAGGATGAATCCCAAGAGAAACCCAAAGAAGGATGAAAGCAGTTTAGACAACAGATGTCCACTCCACCCCCCTAGCCTCCATCCCTTCATAAAAACAACCAGGTCAGTATGCCTGGTCTCGGCAGATTCATGATAACTAGAGGCCTTACACATGGAAGAATGGTACCCTGCTCTGCTTGAAAATCAAGTCCTACAGAAACTCATAGTGTTGAGCCTTCTCTCAAGACCACAAAGTTCAATCTGTCCTTGAGTATCTCATCTTTCATTTCAGATCTAGCTTCTTCTTTCAATCCCGGATGAGGTCCTGCTGGGCAGCAACTGCGGCCTCTAAGGATCTGTGCTGAGCTGTCACTGTTTCTACAAGCCAGGACTCCATCCGCAAATCAAGAACTCTTTTCTGTCACTGGCCTCTCTCCTGATCTGCAGCCTTTGTTTTTCAAGTATGTATCAGGGCATGTGAGAGACAAGTGGAACACACAGGAATGGTGGCTGTTTAGTGGTTGTGGGGTGGACTGGAGTGTGTGGGGTGACAGGAAAAGCATAGCAGAGGAGAAATGAAGTGTCCTAAGTGACTAGGAGTTCGCTATAGGAGCCTGGTAGGGTAGCTGGTTATGCATTGGACTGCGATCTGCATGCTTAATAGTTTGGAACCAGCAGCAGCTCTGAAGGAGAAAGACTGGGCTTTCTACTCCGGTAAAGAGTTACCATCTCAGAAACCCACAGGGGTGAGTCAGCACTGACCTGCCAGGATGGAAGAAAGTCATTTCAGGTACTAATCTTTGGATGAAAACTATTTAGATAACTCTTTAGAAGAAAGAAAGTTATTTTCTACACCCAGAAGTTATAAACCGATGGCCCAAATAAAGTTGACAGATGTGTTATATTTGGTGACACAGAGTTTTGTAAAATTTTAAATTAGTTGCCAAGGATTAAACATGGTGAGATTTTTACATAAAGATCTGGATTTCCAGATGCTCTTGAAAATTCAGGAACTCTAACAACGTTGGACTTGAGTTTCTACTCAGGCAATAATCAATCAAGTTGTCTAGCACCTTCTAACATGGGACAGTAGGTCACATGACCTATTGATTTTCTTGTTCTTTTAGGTTATCCAAATAGTCCTTATTGGCATTATGCTTGTAATATGTCTCAACCAAGACAAACTCTTCCTATCAGCTCCCTTTAGTATTATACTTTACATTATATTATCTTAGAACCAGAGAACCGGTCGCCCTCAAATCAGTTCTGACACATAGCAACCTCATTTGATGTAGAGTAGAACTGCAGTCAAGAGATTTTCAAGAAAGTGACCTTTTGGAAGTAGAATGCAAGGTGTGGTAGTTACATAATCTCCTGTCAACTTTCGAAGGGGTGGAGTCTAGCCTGTCAATCAGGCCATAGCCAGTGAGGCCTCCGTGTGGCCTTCCCCTGAAGATTTTGGGAACTCCAATATTCCTCCCTGGAGGTGAGAGACACTCTCTGCTTCGTCTTCCTGCTGACAAGCCAGATGTGCTATACTGATGGAACCAGAGCCCTGGGGCTGGAGGAGCCACATGGAGAACCAAGTCAGTGCTAAGAGGCTTCCACTGCCACTGGATCCATAAGACTTTCCACCCACTGGCCTGTAATCTTTCTTCCTGCATTTGGTGTCATTACATGTGCTGTATGCGTCTGAAGAAGAATTTATAGACTGCTACAGACATATGGGCTAATATCAGATGTATGGACTTGACCTGGACTGGGCTAGGATGTTTCCGTAATCTACAATTCCTCTTTGATATAAAGTTCTCTCTAACACACATATGATTGTCTCTGGATTTGTTTCTCTAGTCAACCCAGACTAACACACTAGGCCTTTCTGCTAAGATGCCTCTGGGTGAGTTCAAACCATCAACCTTTTGGTCAGTAGTCAAGCACTTAACTAATCGATCCATCCAGGGATTCATTCTATATTTTATTTATTATATCATGTCATAGCATACCACATCACATCATATTGTATGATGTTTGACTCAAGGCAAACCTGCACATAGACCAAAAGGCAGTGATTAAAACAGGACAAGGAGAGACTGAGTCATTTAATATCAGGAAAGGTGTGTGTCAGGGTTGTATCCTTTCATTATATTTAATAAATCTTTATGCTGAGCAACTAATCCGAGAAGCTTAACTAATTGGAACCTTGCTGGAGGTGAAGAGAACTTGAAGCACCGACTGATAAAAATCAAGGGCTTTCGCTTTGGTGTGGATTACACTGCAACATGAAGAAGGGGGAAATCTGCCAGCCAGCCCAATATGCTGCCTCATGACACACAGGGGTGGACAAAGATTGACACTGTCAAGGATTTCCTTTTATTTGGATCCATAGTCAACACAAAGTGGAGCAGCAGTCAGGAAATCAAATTACTTATTGCACTGGGAAAATCGGCTGCATAAGACTCCTTTACATTGTTCCAAAGGAAGGATGTCACTTTGAGCAGTAAGATACACCTGACCCAGGCCATAGTCCTCTCAATTGGCTCATATGCACGTGAAAGCCGAGCCATGAAAAAGGAAGAATTAAAGGACTGATGCCTTTGAAATATAGTGTTGGCCTAAATAAATAGCATACCATGGGTTGCTGGGGGGTAGAAAAGCCCACTGTCAAAAACTCGATTCTGACTCACAGCAACCCTATAGGACAGGCTAGAACTACCCTTGTGGAGTTCCAAGACTGCCACTGATTATCAGAGTAGAAAGCCACCTCTTTCTTCGGAGAAGCAGCTGGTGGGTTTGTACTGCTGACCTTGTAGTTAGCCCCCATTCGTAATGCATTACACCCCCAGGGGTCCCAGAAGAGCACACAAATCCTTCTTGCAGGCAGAATTCTCCCTAGATATGAGAATGGTGAGACTTTGTGTCTCATATGCTTTGTACATGCTATCAAGAAGGACCAGTCCCCGGGGAAGAACTTCGTGTTTGATAAAGCAGAGGTCCGTGAAAAGAGAAAGCTCTTCAATGAGCTGAATTGGCATAGTAGCTGCTGCAACAATGAGCTCAAACATAGCAATGATTTGATGTCACAGGTCTACGCGGTATTTCTTTCTGTTGCACTAGGGGCACGATGGGTTGGAACAGACCTGACGGCACCTAGCAAAAATAACACATCAAAGCAACGATTGTGGGAACGGTAAAAAATCAGGTAGCATTTCAGTCTGTCATACATGGGTTGCCATTAGTGGGACCCAACTCAATGGTCACTAACAATGTAATATTACAAACTAATCAGTTTACATGACTTTCCAACTTAGATAGCTCCAATTGGGATTCTCAAAAACTACAGAACAAGGCCTAAAAATCTAGTGCCATCTGGATTGATCTCAATTTTCTGCTACCTTGCTACCAACACTCAAGCTACAAGCCTACCTCTGGGATGCACAAAGCCAAAGTCTTGGAGAACCACCCAGAGTACTGTACCACAGAAAACAGTCCTGGGGATCTCTTTCTGAAAGGTAACAGTCGTGTGTGTGTGTGTGTGTGTGTGTGTGTGTGTGTGTACTCTATCTGAGCACTTTCATTTATTTATTTTTTATCATTTTATTGGGGGCTCGTACAACTCTTATCACAATCCAGACTCTTATCATTTTATTGGGGGCTCGTACAACTCTCATCACCATCCATTGTGTCAGGCACATTTGTACATTTGTTGCCCTCATCATTTTCAAAACATTTTCTTTCTACTTGAGCCCTTGGTATCAGCCCCTCATTTTTCCCCTCCCATACCCACCCTCCCTCCCTCCCTCATGAACCCTTGATAATTTATAAATTATTATTATCTTTTTATGTCTTACACTGACCAATGTCTCCCTTCACCCACTTTTCTGTTGTCGTCCCTCTGGGAGGGGGTTATATGTAGATCATTGTGATTGGTCCTCCTTTGTTCCCCCCACCTTCCCCCTCCCCTCCCAGTATGGGTCCGCTCCATAGTGGTCCTGAGGGGGAAAGGTAGTAGTCTCGAAAACCCTGTGAAGCATTTCTACTCCTACAGTAACTAACAACAGCTCAAGTTCGGAAACCCGCTGCATTAAACGTTGGCATTGCGTGTGTGTGCCTGCCTACTCTCACACACTCTGACTCTAGAGCAGCTCTCCACTAGGTAGACTTTACTCTGTCTCCATGTCAGCTCAGAGGGTAGATCCTCGGCACAGGCCACCTGACTCTTCTAGGTTAAACCACCACCCACCCTCAAGGCTCTGCAGCAAGCATCGAGTTCCAACCTCGGTTTCAGCACCTCCCATGTGTCTCTCTAATTATCTGTTTACGTGGCTGCCTCCTCCACATCCACCGCAGACGGAGATCCTTGAAAGCAGGAACCGTGGCTGATTCATCCTTGTATACTCAGTGGCTTTCTGTATACCTTTGCAGATATCAAATACTCAATAAATTCTTGTTAAATGAATGAGGAAAGGAACAAACACAGAGGAAACAAATTGGCATGTGTTCACAGAATGTCACACCTCAGCAATTGTAATGAAAGAAATCCTTTCCATTGAAGCTTTTCTGTCTACTCTAAACACAAGGATTTCCCCCCTTCTCTGGATCCCTGCAGAAATAGGAGTTGAATGATAGTTCCTAGGTGGCTTTTTAGAGGATGCCAAAGAAGGTCATACCCCTTAGCTATTACCTGACATACAATTACAGAGATTACATAAGCCTTGATTTTGGTGTCTGACCTTTCTCACCCATGGCAGCTATAGAGAGACACAAAATCCTGTGGCGCTATAGACTCAGGTTCCAGCACAAACTCAAGTCCAGACAAAAACTAAGCTGAGGCTCCCCAGGATGAGGGTTTAAGATAAGTTTCCACTTTCTCACTTAGCATCTACCACACTTGACTTCTTTGTGCTTCTTGAATGCACCAAGACCTCAAGGACTCAAGGCGTCCTCGCTTTCTATTTCCTCTGTGTGGAATTCTCTATGCCTGTGTAGTCACAGGGTTTCAATGAGTGTGAAAATGCTCTGCAAACGCTAAAGCGCTGTTCACGGGAAGGATCACTCTTCAAACTTTGCATCAAGATTCAAGAGCCCTTTGGTTAGAACTGATTAAAAAAATAAGAGAGAGGAGTTTAAAGCAGAAAATAATTGCTAGCCATCTAACAAAATAATATTTATTAATCTCTTTATTCAGACCTAAATTTATATCTAACTTTATCAGAGAAGCACTCCCTCATTACCACAGTAAAACAGTAAATAGATATCTGACCTCTTGCGCCTCTGTATTTACTCTGCTTTATGGAAGGATTATAGGAACCCAGATATTTGGGACAGAGAGAGTCAGGATGTAATGTCACTCAGTTTCAACAGATAGACAGATAGATGATTGATAGATAGATGAATATGATAGATAGATCCTTCTTCCTTCTTCATCCTCTGCTGCTGCCGCTGCTTCTCCTCCTCCTCCTTCTCAATGTTCCTCTCTCTCCTTTTTCCTTTCTTGTCTTTATCTCTCTTTGGCTTTATTCTCTTCCACCCAGACACCTTTCTTTATCTGAATGAGATGCCTTGAATGACATGTTTAAAGCTTGCCCCTCAAGAGAGAAGAGATCTTTCCCATCAGCTCAAGCAAGAATAATCCCCGCGAAATAATCTGATCAGTCTAACTTGGATCACGTGCCCATCTTGAATAGGTCATATGACCACAGAAAGAGGAGGTGCATAGTATTGGTCTGGTCTGGGTTCTGGCTAAGGATGGGCTCTAGTGAAGCCTTCTTGGTTGGGTACGGGTCCTGGGTGCCTTCTCCCTTCTGTCACCATGAAGCAGAAGAAGACATGCTTGGCTTCCCAGGCCTGGGTCACATGCGGACTTCAAGCTCGTTGTGGTGTAAGTGCCATCTCAGCCATATGGCGAGTGGAATATTGAGGTTCGGTTGCTATCCGAGATGGAGGGCACAAATAGACACTGGGAAGAAAGGTGTATTAGACATTTTGAGTGTGGCTTTACCATTCTCAAAGCACTTGTTCCAATCCTTTATCTGCTTACACTGAATACATACACCAAACCTGTGAGGAATTACAATCCCCCCAGTGATATTCTAAAAATGTGAAAACCACCATGGGGTGGGCACTTTAAGCAGAATGGACCCAGCTCGGAACTACTAGCCTGGCCACATTGATGCACACCAGGGGAATGATAGGATAATTACACCCATTTGCCAGATGAAATCCTAGAGGCTAGAGAATTGTTTAAACTGGCACACGGTGTCTGAGCAACAAGAATTCAAGACCCCTGGCACAAACTCTGGGCCCTTTCTTGCCTTTATAAGATCTGCTCGAACTGTCCTCTGTCGTCAGGGAAGAGACGTGAGGTGGCTTGAGAGAAGCAGAGGAGAGGCACGGTGAGCCAGCCACTTAAAGCAGCAGCCAGCACACTGCAGCACAGAAGGAGGGCTGCCTCATTGGTACCACAAAAACCTGGAAAGCTGTGCCTGCCAGATGGCAAGCATCGGAAGCAGCCAATGGGATGAGAGTTTGCAGCCAGGCTAGCAGATGCCAGGAAGACTACAGCTATTCTGGGGTGCAAGACGAGGTGTTCATCAGCCTGGCCTGCCTGGCCTCAATTCCCCAGAGGAGCAGGGAGACCCTTGTCCTCTCTCCAGCGCGTTGTTGATCTGAGACCTGAGACTTCAAAGCCCAACAGACAAGACAAAGAGAATTATATCCTTAGTGAAAAGAAAAGTATTTACTACCACTTTGAATCATTGTATATTGCTTAGTCATTGTCCTTATTGGAACTCTGAAGTCACCCAATCAACCTCAGAACTCATTTGATCCAAATGGCCCATTTTACAGATGAGGACATGGAGGCCCAGGGAATGCATATAAACTGTCCTGATTCTACAGGAAATTTAAAAACCTCAATTTAGAACTTCTTTACTGGGCTGCCAGGTAAAGACTCTGATTCTGACCCTCACACTGGGCATCATCATCTCCCTCTTCAGGAGCAGGTTGAACTAGACCCTCCTTTGCTGGATCAGCTCTTGGCCTGGACGCTTCCATATTTTTTGTTGAGACTAAGCTGTAGCTGCAGGAATAGATTTCTTTTCTAACTCTGCATCCTGCCCTTACACGCTGTATTGGTGTGATCTTCAATTTTGCGTGACAATTTGGCAAAAGTACGGTCCCAGTTATTTGACCAGCTTGGTTTCTTTCAGAGAGTAGGTTCAGAAGTAACCAGCTGGCCTTGAGCAAAGCAGATTGATGGTGGTGCTGGTTGTCATTGAATCAATTCTGACTCGTGGTTACCACAGGTGTGCAGAGTTTAACTGCTCCAAACGACTTTCCAAACTGTGACCCTTCACAAGCAGATCACCAGGTCTGTCTTCTGAAGCAGTTCTGGGTGGGCTCAAATCACCCATAGTTCCGCTTGGAGTTGAGCATTCAATCATTTCCACCATCTAGTCATCTAGAGCAGATTCCTTTCCAGAATATAATATAATGCAATTATCGTCCATAATGCACTGTGAGGTAATCAAGCCATTGCAGTCATCCTAGCGAAGGGTGGATTGTTACCCGAATCACTTCTGAGTTATAAAAAGATCACAATAGAGACAGAGAAACATATACAAATGAGAGAAGACGGATGCCATGGGAGAATCTTCTACAAGCCGAAGAGTCAATCAAGGAACACCCAGAGCTGCAAACAAGGGAGGAACGCGTATGGCTGAGATCGGGATTTTTTCCTCTAGAACTTTAAGAACAAACATTTCTATTTTACTTCAAAAACACCGACATGGGGTATTTGGGTTACAGAAGCACAGAGAGACTAAGACAACGGGGGACCCATGATGGGGTTCTTAGCCCCTCTTTCTCTTCTTGATTCAGAGACTGAGCCAAAGCTTCCATCCCCCAGATCTCCACCTTTCCATGGTCCTTCTCAATTCTCCAGGCCAAAGGCAGGTAGAATTAACTTGGCCTCATATGCCCTTTTGGAGGAGATAGAAAAATAGAAGAAAGGGAAATAAATTTCTTCTCTCCTGGTCCTAACTGGTCCTAATCTTCTTCCATTCTCCCCACCGACTCATCCTAGGTAGACAATGGAACATATTCCATGCAGTTCCATCATTTGTGGTTAGGGGTACCCCTCACCCTCCTGCACACTGCTAGTGAGTCAATTCAGACTCATTGTGACCATATGAACTCTGGATATGCCCTATATGTGAGAGTTAGAATCCAGTTCTCCAATTGACCTGAGCAATTTATTTCACTGATCAGTTTTCTCATCTGCAAACCGAAAATGTGTCTTACGGATTGTCTCAGTCCATCCAAGTCCTGCCTCGACCAGGAGGCCTTCCTTGATTATTCTCTCTCCACCAGTTTCCATTTTAGAACTTATGTGCCTCCAGTCCCCATCCAGCTTAGCACTCACTCACATTCTGTGTGCAATTATTCTGAGTTACCATTGGTCAGTGCCAGACATTGGCAAAGACAAATACCAGTGCCACATCCATGACACGGCACATAGTAGGTAGTGGAGAAACGAGCAATAGAGTGAGTGAATGGCTGATTGGGTGTTCTCTCGGGAGTGCAGTAAAGGCATCTTGGAACCTTTAGTATCCATTTCATCTTTTTTCAAAAGGGAGGATGAACAGAGCACCCCACTCAATCACAGGCCTCCCATTAGAGTGAGACAAGATAATACATGTAAATCACTCAAATTAGTGCCTGGCATAAAGCAATATTTCATAAATATGAGATATGCATGGATGTCCCCAAAAGTAGAGAGTCAGAAAATAACAGAGCTTCATCTCCAACCAAGGTCTTCTGGTTCTAATTCAGCAGGTCTTGGGCAAGGGTAATAGAAGGAAAAGAAGAAATGAGCAGTGGTAGCCTAGTTGACATCAGTCAGTGTGGGGCAGATTTTCTATGTCTGATCCAGGAGATAGAGCACCTTTACCTATGTGTACACTGAGGGAGAATGGAAAGGCAGAGGTAAGCAGGGCTTCATTGCAGCTCCAGGATATTTCCAGGTAAAGCTTCACTTACTGAGGACCCTCCTATAATAGATACCACATCCTGAGGGTCAAGGAAGGATGCCTACAGCCAATTCCTCCCTCTTCTCTCCTCCTCCTTAGACACTACTGCTCTCATTAAAAAAAAAAAAATCCCAGGACAGGAACTGGGCTCCTCTCCCACCACCCTCTTCCCATAATTCTAAATACATCTGGAAGAAGGAAAACTGCCCTGAAGTAATGAATCATAGGAATGATTCAGAGTCAGTGGATGCTAATGGGAGCAGCTGACTGTAGAGTCAAGGGCCAGGACTGCTAAGTGCATCTGGACAGCATCAAAAACACACAAGCTTAGAAGGGCCCAGTCTCAGCAGGAAATGCAAGTGAAGAAATACAGTGAGGCAGACAGGAAGGAAGACTGCTTTTCAAAGTCAGTGAACTTATGAAGACCACACAGGGTACAAGAGCATACAGAATGAACACATTCGGCACTCAGTTGATACGTGACTGTTTCAGGAGTTCTTTCCCCCCACCGCGTCACTTAGATGTTGTTGTTATTCGTTGCCCTCCAGTGAACTCCAATTCAAGGCAACCTTGTGTTTCACAACAAAATGTTGCCTGGTTCAGTGCCATCTTCATGATCATTGGCATGTTTGAGTCTATTGCTGAAGTGAAGCCTCTCCCTAACTCATTGAGGGTCTTCTTCCTTTTGGTAGGCCCTCTGCTTTACCAACTATGAGGTCGCTTTTCTAGAAACTGGTCTTACCTGGAGATAATCCAAAGTAAGTGAGCCAAGCTCTCACCGTCCTTCCTTCTAAAGAAAGTTTAGAATGTAGGTGGAGAGATGCACTTAGCATAACCAGCAACCAGCAATTCCAACTCATGGCAGCCCCTTAGGTGTGTGAGTGGAACTCTGATCCATGGGATTTTCAGTGTCTGATTTCGCAGAAGCAGATCACCAGGCCTTTCTTCCAAGGTGTTTTTGGGAGGATTCAAGCCTCCAACTTTTCATTTAGCCACCAAATGCATCAACTATTGGCATCATCACAAGAAAATTGAGTCTCTCTCTTGCTCGCTCGCTACACATACATAGATCCATGTTATATATAGTCCATTTATTTACCATATGAGGATAAGTTTAGAACGTTTGCTACTAGGATTCCAGTTCATTCGTGCACTGGCTTACTCCAAACAAAATGTGCTCAACAGGTCGACAGGGGCTTCTGAAGGGCCCTGCTTGCCAATAAATTCAAGGCAAAGAGTTCAGCTCAAAAGGTTATGGCCACTGTTTTGTGTGAACCCAAAGGGGTTATCTTAATAGATTTTTTAGGAGGACACAGGACAATCATGGAGGCTTAGTATAAATAAGTATTAAGAACATGGAAACGTGCACGGGTGAGGAAAAGGCAAGTTGGCCCGAGGAGTTTTTTCCTTTGTGACAATGCACCTACTCGTTCTTTGAGAGTAGCAAGAGCTGTGCTAGGATAATTTTGTTGAAAGGCCTTACCCCACCCACCCTTCAGCCTTGATCTTGCCCCCTCAGACTTCTTTTTATTCCCCAAACTCAAAGAACATTTAAAAGAAGCACAATGTGTAGCCCTTCCAGAAGCCCAAAGTGGAGTTTGGGCATGGAGTCTGTTGATGAGCACAGGTTCTTCAGGGAAGGCTTAGAGAGACGGAAACACCACCTTCAGAAGGACCCAGACCTGGGTGCAGGATATATTGAAAACCCACAGCTTCACATTTTGATATAGTTGTTTAATAAATGTTTCTATGGTTTTATAGTAGCACTTTGTTACTTCCCTTCATATATTTAATAATGTTTTTTAAGCAGAAAAAAAAAGAAGCTCAGAAACCAAGAAGCCGGAAAAAAGGAGTGAGCTTGTCATGAGAAAAAAAAGATGAGTTAGAGGTAATTGCCTAATGAACAGGTGCTATTCTTTGAGATGTGGCTCTATATTTATATCAACCAACCACCTGAAAATAATAATAATAATAGCTAAGGTTTGTTGACAGTGTGACAGGTGCTATGCTAAACATTTTATACGGCTCATATACTTATACAACAACTTCATGAGCCATACATTATTATTACAGTGTTGTTGTTACTGTCATTATTGTTCTCCCAAGGTCCTTGCTCATAGTCAATATATTATGCAGTCTTCCATGAGTATATAATATGCCTCCCAGATTGAATCAAGAGGGGTTTTTTTTTTTCCTTTTCTTTTTAAAGCAATTTTGAAAATCATTTTACTGGGGGCTCGTACAGCTCTTCTGATAGTCCATACATCCATTGTGTCAAGCACATTTGTACATATGAATCAAGAGATTTTAAAGCACCAGAAATAGAATGCATCCAATTCACTCTTTAATAATATTCACGTAAAACAATATACAGTCATAGAAAGCCTCCTCCTTCTCCCAGAGAGAGGCTAGTGATTTCGAACTGCTGACCTTGTGGCTAGCAGCACAATGCATTTACACAGGACTGAGAACTGAGTCAAGTTCTATAGGTATTATCTCTTCTGAATTTCAGAGTGGCTCTGTGAAGTTCTTATTACTATCATGCCCACTTCAAAGATGGGGAAATGAGTGTGAGGCAGATAAGTAACAAAGGTCAAAGCACACAGTCATGAGGAAGAGGGATAAGAATAGGTAAGTGGAATAAACACAAGTTTATTGTGACACTGCTTTCATGATTTAGCTTGATTCTACACACTTTCTAGGCAGCCATGCTACCCATCAGAGTGCCAGTTAGTGGCATTTTTTATGGTAACATAGTGTTTGCTTTGCTTAGCATAGTCTGTTAATGGGCATTCACATTTTTGCCATAGTTTTCAGTATCACAAATTTTCCTGCTATGAATATTTTTGTATGATTTACCATAGATACTCATATATAAGCCGAGTTTTCCAGCACATTTTTAATGCGGTTTTCATGGTAAAATCAGGTACCTCAGTTGATATTCGGGTCGGCTGATACTCAAGTGTATATGGTAATTTCTTACTAATTACCAGGTCAAAGTTGACTAACAATTTCCTACATGTACCTGAGCCAGTCTGCAGCAGCTCTAGGAAGTGTGTATATATATATATATATCTGCATTCCTCAGACCCAGCAAATGGAACTTAAAAGATGCAGTTACTGTTGATAATTTAATATTATGATGAACTGGTTTTTATTTTCATCTCTTTCCTTGCTATAGGACCACCTACTTTTTCACATGATGTTTATATTAGCTTTCTCTTGTTCTTGTTGCTATCATGTGACATGAAGTCAGCTGCGACTCATAGGAAGCCTATGTACAACAGAACAAAACATCCCCGGGTCCTACACCATCCACACAATTGTCGTTTGAGCCCAAGGTATAGTCAATATTCTTTATCAGCATTCCCTCAAAGACATCAGTGCTTATTTGATTTATCTACCTGATTCATTATCCAGTTTTCACATACATAAGAAGGGATTGAAAATACCATGATTTGGGTCAAGCACATCTTAGTCCTCAAAGCAATATCTGTGCTTTTGAACACTTTAAAGAGATCTGTTGAAACAGATTTGTCCGTGAAAGATGTAGTTTGATTTCCTCGTTGCAGCTTCCATGGGTGTTGGTTTTAGATCCGAGTAAAATGAAAATCTTGACAATGTCAATATTTTCTGTTTATCATGGTTTGTTATCATTGGTCCAGTTGAGTTGCAAAGACTTTTTGTTTTATTCACGTGGAGTTATAATCCATAGCGAAGTCTATAATATTTAATTTTCATCAAATACTGCCTAAAATGACCATAAACTTGACATAACACACAGTCATGATCTTCATGTTCTGTAGATCAGAAGTTCAAGTACAATACAGCTAGATTAATTTCTGCATTTTATTCAGTTCCATTCTTTGGAATGGGCACAAATATGGGTCTCTTTCACTCCGTTGGTCAAGTAGCTGTCCTCCAGATTCCTTGGCATGAAGTAGTGAGTGCTTTCCGAGTTGATATATCTGTTGAAGACACCCTAACTGGTATCCATCAGTTCTTGGAACCTCGTTTTTTGCCAATGCCTTCAGTGCAGTTTGGGCTTTTGATCAATCTTACTCACATCTGACCTCTTGAAATTGCTGAATATCAATTGCGGTAGTTAGTTTATTGTGCCAACCTGGCCGATAAACACATGTGGGGTTAATTGAAGGGCGGAGGGATAAATGGCTTAGTGAGCCTCGCCTTTCTAGTTCTCAGGTCTCTTGCTTTGTGATGGTCAGACCAGGGTGCAGCTGCCTTAGCAGCTCCCTGTTTCAGCTGGCAAGGTTCACTTCCTGCAAGACATCCCTGAGGAGAAGCCACATGGACCTACCCCGATGCAACCCTGACAGTGCTGAGATGTTTACACATTCACTGACTCAGCTTTCCTCCTGCATTCAGCATCATTGCGTGTTTTGTGAGACGGAGGAGGACTTTGTGGATTGGTGTTGGACATATGGGTAAATGTTGGACTTGTGGGCTTGGGCAGCACTGGGTTGGGATGTTTTCTTGATGTGCACTTAACCGTTATATAAAGTTATCTCTTATACTTGCGTTTCTATGGATTTGTTTCTCTAAAGTCCCCAGACTAACACACCCTACCATGTGGTTGTTAGCTGCTGTCAAGTTCATTTTGATGAGTAGTGACCCTATGTACAACAGAACAAAACACCAATCTGTTCTGTGTCACCCTCACAAGTGCTGTTTTTTAGGAGCCCGTTGTTGAAGTCATTGTGTCCATCTCTTAAAGGATCTTCTTCTTTTTTTTCTCCCCTTCTATTTTACCAAGTATGCTGTCCTTTTTCAGGGACTGGTCTCTTCTAATAACATGTCTAAGATACATGAGACGAAGTCTAGCCATTCTTCCATCTAAGGAGCATGTTAGCTATTCTTCTTCCAACATACATCTGTTTGTTCTTTTGGTAGTCTCTGGTTACTTCCAATATTCTTTGCCAGCACCAAAAATCAAATGCATTGATTCTTTTTCAGATTTCTTTATTCAATGTCCAACATTTGCATGCATATAAGGTGTTTGAAAACACTGTTACTTGGGTAAGGTGCACCTTAGTCCTCAAAGTAACGTCCTTGACTTTCAAAGCTTTGAAGAGATCTTGTGCAGAAGATTTACCCAATGCAATCTGTTATTTGATCATTTGACTACTACTTCCATGAGCACTGATTGTAGATTCAAGCATGAAATCCTTGACAACTTCAATCTTTTCTCCATTTATCATGATGTTACATATTGGTCCAGTGTGAGCATTTTTGTTTTCTTTACATTGAGTTGTAATCCATATTGAATGATGCAAACCTTGATATTCATCAGAGAGTGCTTCAAATCCTCCACTTTCAGCAAGCAAGGTTGTGTCATCTGCATATTTCAGGCCATTAATAACCCTTCCTCCAATCCTAATGCTACATTTTTCTTCATATAAGCCAAGTTCTCTGATTTTTTCTCAGCATGCAGATTGAATAAGTATGGTGAAAGTATACAACCATGACACACACTTTTCCTGCATTATTCCCTTGTTTGGTTTGGTTTGAACTTCTGCCTCTTGATACATGTACAGATTCCACATGAGCACACAAAAAAAAGTGTTCTGGGATTCTCATTCTTCTCAGTATTATCTGTAGTTGGTTATGATCCACACAGTTGAATACATTTTCATGATCAATAAAACACAAGTACACATTTTATTGTTCTGGTATCTTCTGCTTTGAGCCGAGATCCAGCTGTTGTGAGCAATGATAGCCCAATATTCCATGTGGTCTTCAAAAACTACCTTGCATTTCTGGCAGCTCCCTCTCAATATAATGTTGCAAGTGTTTTTGAATGATCTTCATCTAAATTTTACTTGCTTGTGATATGATACTTGGGGATAATTTTTATATTCTGTTGGGTCATCTTCTTGGAAAGGGGTACAAATATGGATCTTTTCCAGTCCATTGGGCAGGTATCTGTCTTCCAAATTTCAAGGCATAGATGAGCAAGTGCTTCAAGTATTTCATCAGCTCATTGAAACATCAATCGTGGAGACTCGATTCTTGCTAATACCTTCCGTGCAGCTTGGAATTTGTCTTTCAGTACCACTAGTTCTTAATCATATGCCATCATTGAAATGACTGAATGTTGACTAGTCCTTTTGGCCATCGTGACTCTGCATTCCTTCCATCTTCTTTTAATGCTTCCTGCATCGTTCAATATTTTGCACACAGAATCTTTTAATATTACAACTCGAGGCTTGAAAGTTTTTCTTCAGTTCTTTCAGCTTGATATGTGCTGACGGTGTCCTTTTTCGTCTCCTAACTCTGGTCTTTTCATATTTCATTATAATATTTCACTTTGTCTTCTCAAACTGCCCTGGGAAATTTTCGGTTCAGCTCTTGACTTCATCATTTCTTCCATTTGCTTTAGTTATTCTACAATCAAGAACATATTTTAGAGTTTCTTCTGACCACTTTCATCTTTTCTTTCTTTCCTGTCTTCTCAATAATCTCTTGATTTCTTTGTGCGTTACATGGTTTATGTCATCCCACAGCTTTTCAAGTCTTCTGTCATTGGTGTTCAATGACATCTTGAGATGTTCCTGACATTCAGCGATTACTTTTTACCCATTTCTACATCGTAGATTCAGTATTATATGGCAAAAATGCAAAAATTCATGTTTAACTATGAATATAAAGTTGGCGCTTTGACGGGTGAATAAGCAAATGTGGTGAAGAAAATTGATGGTGCCTGGATATCAAGAGATATAATGTCTGGGGTCTTAAAGGCTTGAAGGTAAACAAGCAGCCATCTAGCTCAGAAGCAACAAAGCCCACATGGAAGAAGCACACCAGCCTGTGCGATCACGAGGTGTCGAAGGGATCAGGTATCAGGCATCAAAGAACAGAAAAGCATATCATTGTGAATGAGGAGGAGTGAGGAGTGCAGAGTGGGGACCCAAAGTTCATCTGTAGGCCACTGGACATCCCCTTACAGAAGGGTAGCAGGGAGGAGACAAGCCAGTCAGGGTTCAATGTAGCAACAATGAAAAATACAACTTTCCTCTAGTTCCTAAAAGCTTCGTCGTCCCCCCCCTCCCACAATCATGATCCCACTTCTACCTTGCAAGTCTGGCTAGACAAGAGGATGTACACTGGTACAGATAGGAAGTGGAAACACAGGGAATCCAGCGAGATGATCCCCTCAGGACCAGTGGTGTGAGTGGCGATATTGGGAGGGTAGAGGGAGGGTGGGTCGGGAAGGGGGAACCGATTACAAGGATCTACATGTGTCCTCCTCCCTGGGGGATGGACAACAGTAAAGTGGGTGAAGGGAGACATCGGACAAGGCGAGATACGACAAAATAATAATTTATAAATTATGAAGGGTTCATGAGGGAGCAGGGAGCAGGGAGGGAGGGGAAAAATGAGGAACTGATGCCAGGGACTTAAGTGGAAAGCAAATGTTTTGAGAATGATGAGGGCAATGAATTCACAAATGTGCTTTATACAATTGATGTATGTATGTATGGATTGTGATAAGAGTTGTATGAGCCCCTAATAAAACGATTAAAAATAATAATAAAATTGGCGCTTTGAATTCATGCAACAGCATCACAGAGGGAAAAAAAGGCCTCTGATCTGGATCCATCAAGGCTGCAAATAAAACCCTATGGGACTATTTTATTCTGTCCCATGGGGTCGTTATGACTCAGAATTGAACACTAGCCATGGGTTGGGTCTGGTTGTTTATGTCATTTTAGATAATGAAAATCACCTCCTAAAAGTATTGTATATTCCATGATCATTGTTTAAAAGGCAAATATTGAGTAATACACAAAGCAATTGAGTAATGCACACAAATATTGAGTAATGTTGAATGGTTATTACTTGGCAGCATATATTTTAAGCTACTAGGCAAATCCTCCTACATTACTTTTAAGTATTTCTTGTCAGCACCACCAATACAATTTTCTTTATTAAAAATCTCTGCATTCTTGCCCATATTCCCCCTGTTCGCTCACCAGATTTTGCTAAATACTTCACTGATGTATTATAATTTAGAAAACAGAGTTTATCTTTCTTATCTGGGACTTTCCCAACTGCTGATATTAGCTTTCCATTTCTAGCTGAATTTTCACTCCATTAAAGTTGCACGATTTCCTCTAAGTACATTGTTTATGTGGTGACTTCTATTAATTCCCATGCATTCAAAGGTTTTCTGGCATTAGCACAACTAATCATTAGCACAAGTAAACCAGGAAATTATAATAGTGAAAATTATTTTTCAATTCTTTTTGCATGCCACAATGCTCTGATTTCTGTGTGTTGTCCCAGGAAGTCCTTGACACTCATAGATTGAACAGTCACAGTTTCAATTATATGCAAGGGCATTCAGAAGACCATGATATATAATAATTGCTTATTTTGCTGTGCCTTAAAATTGAATCACACCCTCTGTAAGGCTGATGTGGAGGAGAAAAATCACTTTGCTAAGAGAAGTAGCCAGCCACCCAGCATGGGCAATTCAACATGGATTTCATTTTTTTTTTTAATCATTTTATTGGGGGCTCGTACAGCTCTGATCACAATCCATTGTGGCAAGCACATTTGTACATTTGTTGCCATCATCATTCTCAAAACATTTACTTTCCACGTGAGCCCTTGGTATCAGCAACTCATTTTTCCCCTCCCTCCCCACTCCCCCTTCCCTCACGAACTGTTGATAATTTATAAATTTTTATTATTTTCTCATATCTTACACTGTCTGACATCTCCCTTCACCCACTTTTCTGTTGTCCATCCCCCAGATAGAAGGTTATATGTAGATCCTTGTAATCGGTCCCCCCTTTCTACCCCACCTTCCCTCCACCCTCCCGGTATCGCCACTCTCACCACTGGTCCTGAAGGGATCATCTGTCCTGGATTCCCTGTGTTTCCAGTTCCTATCTGTACCAGTGTACATCCTCTGGTCTAGCCAGATTTGTAAGGTAGAATTGGGATCATGATAGTTGTGTGTGTGTGGGGTGGGGGGGACATTTAGGAACTAGAGGAAAGTTGTATGTTTCATCGCTGCTACACTGGACCCTGACTGGCTAGTCTTCTCCCCGCAACCCTTCTGTAAGGGGATGTCCAGTTGCCTACAGATGAGTCTTGTGTCCCCAATCTGCACTCCCCCTCGTTCACAATGTTTTGATTTTTTGTTCTTTGATGCCTGATGCCTGATCCCTTCGACACCTTGTGATCACACAGGCTTGTGTGCTTCTTCCGTGTGGGCTTTGTTGCTTCTGAGCTAGATGGCTGCTTGCTTATCTTCAAGGCTTTAAGACCCCAGATGCTATATCTTTTGATAGCCGGGCACCATCAGCTTTCTTCACAACATTTGCACCCACTTTGTCTGGGAAGGTGAGCATCATGGAATGCCAGTTTAATAGAACAAAGTATTCTGGCATTGAAGGAGTACTTGAGCGGAGGCCCAATTGGACATGGATTTCGTATCCACCTATATAATAACTCTGATACTCTGCACCAGTTTCATTCCTTTGTGTAAAAGCATGACCTCTGGAGAGCCCAATTACTAGTTCAAGTGGTGAAAGTGAAGACATCTAAGCACGAGGTGGTCCATAGGGAGTTGTTCAGAATTTCCCAAACCTGTTCCAGGTGTTAATAAAGCTGACCCCACCCCCACCCCCCAAAAAAAGAAAGAAAAAAGGAGGGAAAAGGTGTGAAGCAAAAGAGAGGAAAGAAGAGGAGAAAGCAATGAATGAGAAGGAAGAAGAGACCAGAGGATAAAAGGAAAAAGTATGTACTTTGCACAATAAGACGCCCTCTGTTCTTTTTAACAAGTTTTCATTCGACAGCATGAACTATTGAAACGAGCTGAGTGCTTTTCTCAGCTCCGATTGAGATAAATAAGGTCTCTCCCCTTTTTGTTTTATTTTTTATTTCAGTGCTGTGGTAAGGTGGTTTGGCCAGCTCTGCCTTTCTGAAGGCAACAGTCCTTGGTTGTCATGGATTCCTCTTTCCAACTACTTGGGTTTATATGTGCATCCCCTCGAGAGTCCAAACTTGTCACAGGCAGTCCTGTCCTTGCTTCCATCCTTATTCCTGAGTCTCTCAGCCACCCCTGATTTTCTGCCCCGCCACCCCACCCCCCCTTTCTCCTGCCAAGTTCTACCTTCCCCTCTGGATCTAATATCCTTAACACCTCCAACCCATCTCAACTTCCAGATTCACCTCCTTTTACTCCTATTTCCAACCTCTCTTGGGAGTCTTTTTGCCCCCACCCCACCCCTGGCTGCACCTCCTCCCCTTGCTGAAGTCTTGCCCAGCCTCTGGCCGCTGCTTTCGACCTTTGCCCTGTCCCCAGGATCCTAGGGGTCCTTGCTGATTCTGGGGCTCCTTCTTGCCCCTAGTTCACATCTTGGTGGGGGTCCATCGCCTGTTCTCCTGTTGCTCAGAGATGTGGAGGCAGTTGCTAAGAGACAGTGCAACGTCAGTACCTGGCCCTCGAGGAAAAAGGGGAGCGAGAAAGGGAGAGGGGAGGGGAGGGCGAGAGGAGGGATGGAAGGAGGAGAAGAGAGGGGGAGGAGGGGAAGACCTGGCGGAAGCCTCCTACCCAGGCAGCCTCAGCAAGAGCCGAGTTTCTGGGAGAAGGATTACGAGTCTGTGAACTTTCTAAGCGTCCTCGCTCCGATCCCCCTTTGGGGTACAAGCGGGGGCCCTGAGATATCGGGACAGGAAGCCACCAGAGGATGCTGCCCCGGGATCCAGGAGACATGGAGGAGGAGAGGCCGGGGGAGGGGAAGAGCCAGGGAGGCAATCTGTTCTGGTGAAGCCACCAGCGAGCGGGGATTCCGGGGTGCTGGAGGGAGACCCCTGCCTGCAGGTTGATGGCTGCGTCCTTGGACCAGAGTGAGTAAGCTCTGCGGGGGGGCTGTGGATGTGCGCGGAGAGACCTCTGAGGAAGGAGTCTGGCTGAAGGGGAGCTGGGGTGGTGTCCCCGAGAGGCGAGGCGGCTTGAGGCTGGAAGGAGAGGCTGCGCGGGGCGAGGCAGCCATCGAGGAGGAGAGGACCAGCGAGGACAGCAGGTGAGCACTGTGACCGCCGCTGCTGCCGCCGCCGAGGTGGACAGAACGGGCGGCTGGCTAGCTAGGATGCCTGGGGTGCCACCATTCCTCTCCTTGGGCCTGCGAGGAGGGGACTGAGTGCTCCGCTGAGGGGCAGGGAGGAGAGGAGTGGAGTATATGTGGAAAGGGATGCTGGGATTGGGGTCTGCAGTGGGGGGGAGATGGTGGGAGCGGACTGGCCAGGGGACTCAGCCCTGTGGGGTGCGCAGAGGGGGGAGCTGGAGGGCACACTGGGGAGCTGGCAGCGTGGGGCAGAGCAAAACCTAGGAAAGGGAG
>NW_022111316.1:5212852-5236453 GCF_000313985.2 Echinops telfairi | reverse complement strand
CTGGGGGCAAGGGGAAGAGTGTGTGTGTGTGTGTGTGTGTGTGTGTGTGTGTGTGTAAGAGAGAGAGGGGCTGGGCATATCTAAAAGGGTGTGCAACATGGTCAGAGCTGTGGAGGCTTGTTTTCATCCGGGCAGCACATGGGCGGGGTGTTTTGAGATGTTGGGGTGTGGGGCTTCCAGGAGGAGGAAATGCATCCAAGAAGCCAGCCAGGTGAGTGCAGGTCCCAGTGGGGAGATTTGGGTAGGTGACAACAACAGGACCCCAGGGTGGCCACACCTCAGGACCCTCAGCTGAGAACTTTGAGGCAAAAGAGCAAAAGAGGGCAGGGGGTGGGGGTTGGCAGGGAGAGAGGGTAAGTTTGGGAGGCGGGACTTGGGATCCAGGTGAGGGACCACAGGCTTTTGGTGCTGGATGACTTTTCTTCTCACAGAGGGAATTCTGCCCTGCCTGCGAAATCCGGAGGCAAGCAGAAGGAGGGGCTGGCTTGGAGAAGTGACCAGCGCTCTCCTAGCTGACCCCCAGCCCTGCCCCTCCTGGACTAATGGCTCTTCTCAGCTTCAGCAGTCTCCAACGTGGACATCGCTGGGGGTCCTCCCCACCCCAGGGAGGCAATCACCTGCTCAGACACTCTAGCAGCCACTGAGGCTAAGGGCTCCAGCGTTCCCAGGCCCATGGAGGCCTCCTTCCCTCTGAGTTCTCTGCCCACAGCGCCCACGCCAGGGCCCCCTTGGACTCAAGCCCCCCAAAGCCACGGTGAGAAATACCTTCTGAGGGCTTGACTGCTGGGGGCCCGGATGCAAACTTGGTCGCCTAATCAGTCAAAGATTGGGGGCAGGCTTTCTTGGGAAAAGTGCCAGGACTTCTCGAAGGGCACCTTTCATCTCCTTCAACGCCCGGCTCCCACAGCTGGTGCAGAGCACCCAGAGGGAGGGCCCAGCAGGTATGGACCAGAGGCGCACAGAAGACCTGCAGGCAGCCTTCCAGGAATTGCTGACGGCTGGCCCAGCCCCATCCTCTTGCCCTTCCTGCCTCAAGTTTTGATCATCTTTCCAGACCCTGGGGGGCCTCGCCTGGGTGTCTTGTCCCCCTAGGCTCCAAAAGGCTCACCTGGGGAGCCATCTGTGAGATGAGGCTCCCAGGAAAGGCTTAAGCCATGAGACCACGTGCTGCGAGGCCCCACCTAACAGGCCGCTGGCCCCTGGTGTAGCTCCCTTCCTGTGCCACTGGCTCTTCAGTCCATGGACACAGGCCCAGCCCCAATGAGCTCCCTTCCACACTGCTGCTCCCAGCTGCCTAGGAAAGGGGACACTTGGGCCCAGCTGCCGTGGCCTGGGCCACCCCACCCAGCCATGCTGCTCCTCTCCCTCCTCCTGGTAGCTGGGATGAGGCCCTCAGCGGATGCTGGCACCAGCTGTCCAGTCCTCTGCATGTGCCATAACCAGGTAGTGGACTGTAGCAGCCAGAGGCTCTTCTCCGTGCCCCCAGACCTGCCCATGGACACCCGAAACCTCAGCCTGGCCCACAACCGCATCACTGCCGTGCCGCCCGGCTACCTCACATGCTACATGGAGCTCTGGGTGCTGGATTTGCGCAACAACTCCCTGGTCGAGCTGCCACCAGGCCTCTTCCTGCACGCCAAGCGGTTGGCACACCTGGATCTGAGCTACAACAACCTCAGCCACGTGCCGGCTGACATGTTCAGGGCAGCCCACGGGCTGGTGCACATCGACCTGAGCCACAACCCGTGGCTGCGCAGGGTGCACCCCCAGGCCTTCCAGGGCCTTGTGCACCTCCGAGACCTGGACCTCAGCTACGGAGGCCTGGCCTTTCTCAGCCTGGAGGCTCTTGAGGGCCTACCAGGGCTGGTGACCCTGCAGATTGGTGGCAACCCGTGGGTGTGCGGCTGCACCATGGAGCCCCTGCTGAAGTGGCTACGGAATCGGATCCAGCGCTGCACGGCTGGTAAGGGACAGGGACAGGACTGGGCTGCAAGGGGGAGGGCTTGTCTGGCAGGAAACAAAGTAGAGGCAGACTTAGAGCTCTTAAGCACCTACTGTGTGTCCTGATCTCTGCTTGCCTCTTTGGGCTGACAGTTCTATCATTCAACACATCAGCTAGTGCAGTGGTTCTCCACCTTCCTAATGCCGCAACCCTTTAATACAGTTCCTCGTGTGGTGGTGAGCCCCCAACCATAACATTATTTTCATTGCTACTTCAACACTGTTATTTTGCTACTGTTATGAATCGGGCGACCCCTGTGAAAGGGTCATTCAACCCCCAAAGGGGTCGTGACCCACAGGTTGAGAACCGCTGAGCGAGGGGCTGTTGGCTCCCATCAGTTCATAAGACAGGCCCTTTCCCTCTATGGTGCCTGTTTGTTCACATCACTGCCACTGAGTCAATCCCAACTCATATTGACCCTGTGGGACAGGGTAGAACTTCTCCTGACCCTATGGGTTTCTGAGACTGTCGATCTGCCTCATCTTTCTCCTGAGGAACAGCTGGTGGTTTCAACCTGTTGATCTTGTGGTTATAGCCCAATTTGGAACCCATATGAAACCAGGGCTCCTACAGTTAACAGGCAGGCAGGCAGATAGTAACAAATAGCTAGTAGCCAATACTGTATAAATGAGTTCTACCCTGGTAGAACAATGGGGCTTTTCTTTCATTTTTTAATAAACCATTATTTTGGGGGGCTCTTACAGGTCTCATAACAATCCATCCAGCCATCGTATCAAGCACATTTGTACCTATGTTGCCATCGTCATTTCCAAAACCCTTTCTTTCTACTTGAGCCCTTGGTGTCAGCTCCTCTTTTTTCCTTACTCCCCCACCCTCCCACAGTTGTGAACCCTTGATCATTTATAAATTATTTTTATTTTCATATCTTACTCCATCTGCTGTCTCCCTTCCCCCATGAACGCAATGGTAGCACCAGCCTTGGCTCTGCAGAAAGACCTGGGGGTTTGCCCCATAAAGGTTGTAGCTGTGTGCTGATGTGTTGATTCTGACTCACAGTGACTCTATAGGACACAGTAGGACTGCCCTGATGGGCTGCCCCCCACCTATTATTCCCGTTACCCCTGGGTGGTGCAAGTCAAAAGATTGAAAGTTCAAAACCATCTATAGGCTCTTTAGGAAGAAGACTTCGTGAGCTGCTTTCCAAAAGAAACCAGCCATTTGAAATTCGATGGAGCACGGTTCTACTCCAGGTAGACATGGGGTCATCATGAATCAACTGGACAGGGCTTAAGTAGCCTCATGAAGAAGACAAACTTTAGAACAATTAGAAGGCTTTCCCAAGGAACCAGGCAGGGACAAGTGCAAAACCCAAGTTTACTTGACATTTAAAAAGCAGCAATTTTTGTGTTGTGAATTAAGTGGGGGGTTACATTTCAGATCATCAATTTCCATTCAGCAGTTTAAACTGCTTATGAAACCCTGTAATCGCTCACCCTGCCCCCTTCCTTTGACTTCTCTTCTCCCTCTTATGGATTCGTACATTCCCCTCCACGCAGGTTAGTACTTGTCAACGCTATAGACTATTGCTTCAACCTCCTTCTTTGCTCTCTGCCCCCCACCTCATCTCACTGCCCCCCACCTCATCTCACTGCCATTGAGGAAATTCTGACTCATGGTGACCCTGTAGGACAGGGCGGCACTGCCCCTCTGGGTTTCAAAGAGTGTGACTCTTTGCAGGAGTAGAGAGCCTCATCGTTCCCCCGACCTCACCTCTTGGTAACCTCTCAATACTATTCCCTTTGGTATGAAAGCCTTTGCTGTGTTCTGCCCTACCCGAGTTCTTCTTTAGCTTACTGAGTGCCGTGAAAACGCTCTAAGAGATGGTAGCGGCCAACATGGTAGACTCTAGTGTTCACTGTTGTGCTAGACCTCTTGTAAGCATATCCTCTTCACCTCACAAGAACCCTCAGGAGGCCCCACCTTGCAGGGAAGAATACCGAGGCACAAAGAGGTTCCCTCACTTGCCTGAAGCCACAGAGTAGCTAAGTAAAGGCAGGAGTCAAACCCAATGGTCAGCCTGGCTCTCCTGTGGAGGTACCTGAAGCATCAGGTTCTGGACTAAGAGGAAGAGTCGGGGTCTGAGTACTGGGCAGATCCGAGAGGCTCAGCAGATCTGTGTGAGGGCTGGGTGCAGGGGGAGGAGCTTAGGGGCAGTCTAGCCAAACTGGAAGGTGCATTGGGCTCTGAAGAAGCCAAAACCACACAAGTATGATAGAGGCTGGCCTCACCCAGCAGTGCAGTCTCTGGCCAGGTGACAAGCAATGTTCAGTTGTGGCCCCACTATCACAACCACTGAGCGGGGACATGGCCCCTGCAGTAGAACCACAGAAGAACCTGGTGCTCTGGTCCCAGGGGCTTTCCTGCTGCCTGGGCTCCGTGTGTGCTCAGAAGAATGGATGTTAAATGAGGTGGGAGGAAGAGGAGAACTGAGTGGGGAGCCCGGGACCAAAATAGCTCAGGGGGGCTGTGGGTCACGATTCCAGTGTTTGCACAGAGCTGTGGGAGGACCTTCTCTAGGACCAAAATAGCTAGGGGCTGAAATGGGACGAAGGTGGGGACAGGGAGGAGGGATGCTGTCAGAGTGGTCTCCCTGCCTGCTCCACCTCTATCCCTCCCTTCCACTAAGGACAGAAAGGACAGTCCTGGCCACCTTGCTTCCCGCAGACACATGGGGTTCTCTTCCTCTGTAATATCTGAGGTCCCCAACACGCTTTTGAAGAATCAAAGACCCCCAGGAATGAGCAAGGACCTGAGATCCCATCACGTGCAGAGGAGAAAGAAGCAACCACAGCTAAGAATCCAGGGTCCCTGTTTCTCTTTGAGCCCACTTGGCAGTACCTCACATCACAGGGTCTTTCCTCTCAGGGATCAAGAGCTAGCCGGTGGAGGTGGGACTGGGTGATCCTCTTCCCCACGTGTCCCTTTGCTCATGCAATTCCCACAATTACTCATAGATTTTAGACACATTCTAAGAGAAAGGGATCTAAGTGCACTGTCAGAAGATATTCCCCATCAAGAACGGCCCCCTGATTCACCAGAAAGCAATATCAGGCCCAGGTCCCCATCTGTCACCCCTTTGGAATCCTGCTATGACACTCTGGTCTTCGCTGCCTGGTTTGTATTCATGTCACCATGTCCTCCAGCCACCATTCTCTTATCACCACCACCCCAACTCACACACACACACACACACACACACACAATTGAACAATGGATCTAGAAGTTGATGAACTTCTGGGCTCCAAAGGAGAGCCCTTGAAGGGTTAGATGCCATCTCAGCCTGGGTTGGGCTTGGGATACTATGTATTCAGCCAGCAGGGACCACTTGGTCTGGGGCTTGGGGCAAGCTGTATCTAAACCTGACTTCCCACTTCTAAAGGTAATGATGCTCATTCGTATCTCAAACGGGTCCATTCAAACCAATCTTTGTATTCTCTGCCTTCAAAAGCCACAGACTAAATGAAGAGTCTTTGCACAGTACATGATGTAGAAACATTCTTTACATTGATCTTCTTAGACAAATTGGGTTAGATTATCCCCCCTTTTTCATGGAAGAAGAGCACGGAAGGCCAATGTCAACCTGCCCAAGGTGAGAGATGGAGGCATCTTTACCCAGAGAATGAGGGCGTGACCGGCATCTCAAAAACTTCCTCTTTACTGGCCTTGTTCTGGGGATGGCAGAAGGTGGTTTTGATGCCCACAAGGAAGGCGGTGGCCACACAAGCTGCCTCCATGAGCCCAAGATCTGGCATTCTATGGCAGAATCGCCACCCTGACTTACAAGGGAAAGTAAGATGAGAACATTGACGTCCATTAGAGTGACCCTGGGAAGATGAGGTGAGACTATCAATGTTGGAGAGAAAGGTAGTCCCTCATAAGGAGAACCCCCCCTCCTTCCTAGAGAAGCTTTGTGCAGAACATGACCACACACAAACACACTGACATGCCAAGAAAGTCCAATGTGGGATACTAAGGAAACCATGCACATACATAGTGCTTATGGGCATCCCCGCCTGGTGCAAACAGTTGAAATGCACAGCTACTAACCAAAAGATTGCAGGTGTGAGTCCACCCAGAGGTGCCTCAAAAGAAAGGACTGGCGATCTGCTTCTGAAAATCAGCTCCTATGGAGCCCCCTGGAGCCCAGCTCTTCTCTGCTATCCATTGTCATTGTTGCTAAGTGCCAGTGAGTTGAGTCCAACTCCTAAGGCCTCGACAAAACCCTGCCACGTCCTGCACCATCCTCAAAATCATCGTGTTTCAGCCCTTTGTTTCAGCTCAAACCATCTCCCTGAGGGTCTTCCCTCTCATTGAGGGGCATCCTCTTTTTCACGACACACTTACTCCTGAGCTTTACAGACATTCACGCTGATATGCACGGCGTCACCATAAGCCAGAGTCGACTCGACAACCGTTGGTGTGGTTTTCCCATGATGTGCATTATGCCCCAGGGACATACACTTCATATAGACATCAACCCTTTCGCCATCCTATCACTAGACCCATCTTACAGAAGAAGAAACCGGGGAGGGGGTTAAATCACTTTTCCACAATCACACAACTAGTGAGAGATGGAAAAGACATTGGAAGCCTGACCAATAGCTCCTGAATCCAGACCCATCTTTTTAACAGCTTTATCGGGATATAGCTCACCTATCATACAATTCAGTAGTTTGGTCATATGAAGAAGAGTTGTATAATCATTAACTCAATCAATTTTAGAACATTTTCTTCTTCCTCATTGTTAGAACATTTTTAGAACATTTTCTTCTAACTCATTGTTATTTGTTCTCCATTTCCCCGCAACCTCCCCTGTCATACCCTCAAAAATCTCATTACTGTCTCTATAGATATGTCTATGTTGTATTTCATAAACAGAAAATACATGAAAACCCAACAACAATAATAAAGTGAAACACAGAAAACCCTCTATGAAAAAGAAAGCAGAAAAATAAAAATTTTAAAAAGAAAAAGAAAGCAGAAAATATGTAAAACTAGAACAAATTTTAAATGGCGCAAAAGGGAGATAATATGAGAAGGTGTTAAATTTTCACCTAACTACATCAGCACGAATAGATGTTCTAATGCACTCTGCATGATAACAAGGCTATTCCGTTAACTCTATCATTCATGTATATGGAAAAGCTAACTGGAGAAGAAAGATCCAATACGCTGAAGTTGTACAGAGTCATTCATTCATATAATTGTTAGGCAAAGATTCATTGAACACTTAGTGTGGATAAGACCTAGTTTTGATGCCAAAGATACTCTGGCAGGAGCTAATAATACTCCAGGGAGAAGAGATGGACAATAAACCCATTATGAACTGTCAGACAGTGATGAGGATTATGGAGGAAAAAACAAAGCAAGTAGGTGAAATGGGGAGAGCCTAGTGACTGGTCAAGATGGGACTGCACTGCTGGTAGTTTTGAACTGTGAACCTTGCGTCCAATTCATAACCACTATGCCACCGGGGCTCCTCAGACCCAGCACTAGCGGTAGCTGCAGTACTTTCAACAGGTTATGAAATTCTACAAATCATGATTTTATCATCTATAACATTAGGTGCCTTGAGGGTTATTTGGGGGGAATATGGAAGATAAATCATGTTTTGGCACAAGAAAGTTTCTGGCACTTCCTGTGGGAATGCTGGGAACTCTCCAACTGACTCCCCTGGGCCTAACCCTCCCTGGGTCCTGTGTTGTAGATTCTCAGCTGGCTGAGTGCCGGGGTCCCCCCGAAGTTGAAGGTGCACCACTCTTCTCCCTCACCGACGAGAGCTTCAAGGCCTGCCACCTAACACTGACCTTGGATGATTACCTGTTCATCGCCTTCGTGGGCTTTGTGGTCTCCATTGCATCCGTGGCCACCAACTTTCTTCTGGGCATCACAGCCAACTGCTGCCATCGCTGGAGCAAAGCCAGTGAAGAAGAAGAGATTTGACAGAGAAGCCTCGCACCCCTCCATGCTGCCGACCACTGCTGCCACTGACCGCTCCGCACCCTTGCTCATTACCCACTCTGGTTCGATGCATGAAACCTTGACCACCATTGTCCTGGGAACAAGGTCGGGGAAACTCACTTTACTTGGGCATGGACTTTGGGCCAGGCACTTGAGTGCTGGGAACTGGGAACATGAGATAAGTCTAACCCAGCCCCTGCCCTCGAGGTGCTTATTTTTAGCAAGGGAGCAAGATTTGAGCACGGTTCCCTTTAGGATGACAGGTCGGTACTCTGAGCACGTAGCTATGAAAGCTCAAAGCACTATTGATGTCCCTAGCACAGTCTGAGAGAACTATAAAAGTGGAGGTGATTTGGGAGCTGGGTGATGATGAATGAGTAGGACATGGTCAAGTAGACAGTCGTCAAGGAGGGTGAACATGTGCAAAGGACAGAGGCCAGAAGATGCCTAGTGGGTTGCACATTATTAACCATCCTTTGTAACATAAGTGCAGGGAGGGGGAGCGGTCCAGAACCCAAACTTTCCCTCTGACACTCAATCTATCAGCTCTGGGCATTGCCAACCACTGCTTCTAGAGAGGGAGAAAGCTTTCCCGCCAGCCTGCTCACCTTTCTCCTATCAGAGCTACCAGGTGAGACCACCTCCCGGGGAGTGCTCCCCATAGTCTCATTGCCAACTGCAGCGTGCTGGTGAGGTTTCAGGTAGCAAGCTGAGGATAGACACCCTTCACTGCCCTCTCTCCTGCCCTGGCCTGCTGCCTTTCACTCAACCCTGTGCTTCAGAAGAGGGAGGCAGGTAGAGGGGCCCAGCTAGAGTGCCCTGTTCACTCATCAGGAGGCTGGTTCTTCCCCTGGTGCTCACCAAAAGATCTCACCAGGACAGTACACTGTGGGCTACAGACCTGTAGCATGGCGCTAGCCACCACCGTTGTAACCAGAGGAAGGATCGTCTTCTATCAACACCCATTTTATCATAGGGATGGGTGGTGGTGAGGGGTGTGGTTCTGACTCATCATGACTCCATGTTATACAGAACTACTCCATTGGGTTTTCTTGTCTGTAGGCTTATGGTAAGCAGATTCCCAGTCCCTTTCCTCCACAGTACCACTGAATGGGTTCAAACCACCAACCTTGAGGTTAGTAGTCTAGCACAAACCATCTGTGCCACCTAGGCGAGAGAGTGATTAATTACTGAGCACCAGCCAGTGCCAGGCACTGTGATAAGCTCTCTCCCCAGATGGGTCCCGGTAACACAAACAATAATCTTGTGCGATGAGCTTCACAGATGAGGAAATTGAGACTCAGAGAGATTCCAGTCACTCACTCCTTAAGGAGCGAAATGAAGGTTCTCAAGTTTTCACAAACTCAGGTGGGGAGGTAGAGCATCATATTTTCCTCTCCACTGATCACTGTAAACCTGGATTCCAGTAATGTTGATGAGGCTGCTCTAAAGCTCAGGCACCACGCTGTGCACTTTTACATCGAGTGACGTGTGTACTTCCACCCTCCCAGCACCATTTACCCCGTCCACAGACAACTCAGCTGTGGCTCCAAGAGTGAGTCACTGACCCCAGAATATCTTGCTAAGGGCATTAGGAAGGCCATAGGTAGCCCCATCCATGAAAATGGGTCATCCACAAATGAAGTAACTTTGGGTGCAAAACAAGGTTGCCATCGTCCTTGCCAGCATCTCCATCAGCTTTCTTATATTCCTCACTTGATTTGGTCAGCCCAGGTCAGCTCATGAAATGCTTTAGCCTCCTCTTCTTTCACTTTCCACACTCCTGTGTGAGAAGCCAACTAAACCTCATTGCTCCTATTATGCAGATGGGAAAACAGAGGCTGGAGAGGTATGGCTTGCTGAAGCAGTAGGGGTGGGGCTTCTGACTCCAACACAGTTCTCCTTCCACTGTTTTGTGCAGTGCTTGGAGAAGAGACTGTGTTGAGGGCTTGGGGAGTAGAGCCCTAGATCCGCAGGCATGAGAATGTTAGCAGATAGACTAAAGAAAGGGCAGTGAGCCTGAGCTGCTGGGCAGGTTTAGATCGGCTCATTGTAGAGCAACTCACACCCTCCTGGAGCACAGAGGCAGCATTCACGCTGGTGGTTGTGGTGGCAGTCATGTGAAAAATGGGAGAGGAAGCTCTGTAAAGCATTCCTACATAACACCTGAGGTGCTGTTTTGTAAGAATAATTAAGGGTAAAGAGAAAGAGTAATGAAGGGTAAGGAAAAACCAGGCTCTTCTGGTTAGGTGAAGAGTATAATGAGACCCTAAAGGAGGAGTAGATTTAAAAATAAATGCTAGCTTATCTTTCATAAGACTTCAAAGTACAATCATGGTCTCATGCGTTGGCAGCACTGACCGGAATGAATCAGGACAGGAGCTCTCTGCCACGTCCCCATCCCCAGTAGGCTTCCATCACCCCATGCTCCCAGCAAGGCCTAAAAAGTATGGTGGAAGATGGCATATTACCTTCCAGGAAGTCCTTCCTCCCAATGCTCCACGAGGAGTTCCTGGGTGGGGCACATGGTCAACGGGCTCTGCTGCTAACCACAGAGCTGGAGGTTTGAGTCTACCCAGATGCTCCCCAAAGGAAAGAGCTAGAGAGCTACTTTCAAAAATGCAAGCCCTGGAAACTCTATGGAGCACAGCTCTACTCTAACACGCACGGAGTTGCCTGAATCAGAATGGACTCAATAGCAACTGGGGAATGCTTCCCTGGGCTAGTCAACCAAAGAGCTTGCGAGGCTTGGGAGATTGGAACCTTGTGTCCCTTGAATATCTTCTTACAGCATTGGGGCTAGAGTTCTGCTCCTATGACATCTGAGACAGAACAGCAACTTGTCTCTCCTTCTGTGCCCAAGGATGGGAGGACTAGGCCTGCTGTCTACCAATCCAGCTGATTGGCTCAAGTATTGAGGGAGAAGCTCATCAAAATAATAGTTCCTCCCATAGAGGAACACCATGCGCATTCATGATAACCTCCTAGGAACTCCTGTATACTAATATGTAGGTAATATATCTCAAGATACATCCCTTTTTGCATAGAACTAGGACCTAGCAAACTGACAACTATCCCTTAAGATAAGTATTGTTGGGTTTTTTTCTAGTAAGATAATTTGGTCTCCATTCATGGCAAACCTTGCTGAGAAAGAGAGATGGTTTTAAAGAACAGAGTTTCTCTAACTTCTGAAAGGTCCCCAGTTCACTAAAGTACACAGAGAGAAGCGACTTGGTGTATCCGACCTCCCTACTGACAAGGAATCCATTCCCTGCTCACTACCCCACCACCATCACCACCACTACGCCTTGTTCTGGCTGTCAGAAGCAACAAATAAGCACACTTCCAGAGGCAATGTAGAAATCCAGTGAGAATTGCTCCTGCTGATGTTCGCTGGTGAGTGAGAATCCATTATGGCATTCCCACAGGCTTCACTATTTCTTTTCCAGACTGCTTAACATGTGAGTGTTGGGGTTCTTCTGAGTCATTGTGTCTGTCTCTACTGTAAGGCTCTTTATGTATTGGGTAGCCACAGATGTCAAGCAGATCTCTGTGGAATTTGCACTCGGTCCATTGACACAATCTACTCAGTCTTCTGTCTGTCGCATCTTTTGATATGCCAAGATGGAAACCAGTCAGGCCTGGAATTGGGCTGACTGCTTAGAAAATTTTGGGGGGGAAATCAAGCAGCCTACTGAGAGTCTGGCTTTTTCCTGTAACCCTCTGTTCTCTGTCCCGAAAAGAGTTGCCCTACTCATCGGCACCTCCCTCATGCTTGATCCAAGAAGATCTAAGTGTAACCAACCCACGAGGACTACAATGATCAGGATCTAAGCCAAGAAAAGTATACTTTGAAAAGAGCTCAGATTCACACCACTGTAGACCAACTGCCTCTGGTCACCCTCAGACAAACCCTCATCTCTGCTTCTCTAGAAAATAGGCCCCTGGAAATATTGTAGTTTCCCAGTTCCTTTCATGGACCTTGATGCATACAATTCACAATGATCGAGGCAAATACTTCTCTTCAACCATCAAGCATCAGCCCCACGTGGTTGACGTGCCTCTGACATCCTTTCCAGCTCTAGAAGAATTTAAGGGGACACCATTGTCCACGACTCACAAGGACATCTCAAAGCTAAAGGAACCCGTCTGCTTTCACCACCCTAAAAAGAGGCCAGAAGGAAATGAGGGAGGCAGGTTGCAACGTCCTTCCTAAATCACCATTGCGTTTGCTGGCACGGGGTAGAGACTCTGAAGCAACAATAGCGCTCAGTTTTTCTAACTTTCTGCCCTATGGAGTGCTGATGTCTGGGGGAGGGAGGGGTGGGAAAGGGGAAGATGCCAACCTTTGTATGGAGATGATTTTATAACCATGCACTTTTGTAACCGTGAGGAATTTTTCATAAATGCACATTAATAATAAAGAGTGTATAGTTTAGCAAATTTTCTGAAGAATTGTGAAGAGGAGGGAGAGGGAGGGAAGCAAGGAAAGAAAGAAAGGAGGGGGGAGCACTAGGCAGAATCAAGAGAATGTATGCCAAGATATACACACAAAAGGTCTGTGGGGAGGGAGTCGATGGAAATAATCAGGAGAAGTGCCAGCCACGGAGGGGCATGTGTGGGAGGGGAAGACGCATCACAGAAGCATATTTCTCCCAGGCAAAAAGGAAAATGCGTGTGTCTGTATGCACACCCCCCTATGTGTAGGCATATTTTGGTGCCTAAAATGACACGAAGAAAAGAGCATATGTCTTATACATGTTGGGGTTTACAGTTTGGGTCATCCCTGAAACATGCCAACGCAAGTGGGTGTGCCCGCCTAGTTAGCGTCACTGGGGAGTGTGTGCCAGGGAGCTAGCCTCTGCCAGCAGTGTGGGAAAAGGGATACTAGATTCAGCAAGGAGGGAAACCAGGCATCTAAATACTTCGAATGAGAGTTGAAAGATCTCATCCATTGCATAAGTTCAGGCTCAGTTCTACTAGGTTCATGTCAAAGAGAGGGAATGTGTAAATCTATCCGGTCATGGACATGTTGTCTGCACAACATGGGGAATGCGATGGCTGGGGAGTATCTCTTGAGAATGCTGGACTCAGGAGGAGAGATCCCATCCATAAGTATGATAGCAACCACCTGTGTCTCCGTACTTCAGGAAGAAATGACTGACGGAGACATTGATCCGAAAAGGAAGCGACTCGAAGCAGGAAGTGGCTCTAAGCTTCTTCCAATAGCACTTGTAACCTCCCCTGTGGCCCCCAACCCAACTGCCACAGGGTTCAGAAAAAGGTGGCACCCACAGAATAAAGCCACTAAAGAGGTCACAGGTGTTAACTCAGGGCACTCAGCTAGGAGGTCCATACCCCACGGAGCAGACTGAAGGGAGGCAAACATTTTCTCTTAAACTTTAATAGCAACACTACTGAACAAGTGAAAAATCAAAAATAGGCATCCTGAAATAAGACGCAGGAGTCACCCAGAAGACTAAATTGTGTGCTGTCTTCAGTACCAAGTCACTAGAGATCCTGAGAGGGAGAAAGAGCAAGGGGAGGAATGAGCACCTACTATGTGCCGGATGCTGTGCTAAGCACTTAACATGGATTAAGTCACCTAATGCTCACAACATAACAAGGTAAGTACTATACTTATGCCCATTTTTCAAATGAAGAAACTGAGGCCCAGACAGATCAAAGTCATGCCTAAGGTTGCGCAGCTAATAAGCATTAGGCTCACTGGACATGGGCAACAGATGTCATTCCTTTCAGTGCCCTGGTGACCCTATGGGACAGGGTAGAACTGCCCCTGTGTGGGTTTCTGGGACCGTCACTCTGTGGAAGTAGAAAGCCGCCCATTTCCCCAGGACGGACATTGTCGGGAGATATAAAACACCACTGTGGCAGGGCTAAGAGGAAAAGAATATTGTCAAGCTCTTCCAAGCCTTACACTTAGTTTGTGGGATCACTGAGAAATACACAGCATGGAGGGCTGCTCTTAGTTCCAACCCACAGCAGCCCTGGATATAGCAGAGAGAAATACCATCGACCCTGCTCCACCCTCACAGTCATTCCTGCATCTGAGCCCATCTTGGACCCACTGTGTCAGCCCATCTGTTGATGGTCTTCCTCTTAGTCACTGGCCTTGACCTTTACAAAGCCTAGTGTCCCTTCTCTAGGGACAAGTCCTTTCTAATGACACACCCAAAGTACATGAGAGAAAGTTCTAGGAAGTGCTTGATAATGGGCTGATTTTTACAAGCCTGAAGATTCCGTACTTAAAATTGTACCAGAATCCAAAAGAGACCCTTGGGTATTCCCATGTAAATTTATGGCAAAAGCAATAAAACAGAAAGAGTAACCAACCAAGAGTTAGGTACCCAGATAAACCCCAAATCCCAAGGGCATCAAGTCAGTTCTGACTCATAGTAACCCCATAGAAGAGAATAGGAACTGTTCTATACGGTTTTCAAGGCAGTCATCTTTACGGAAACTGACAGCCTCATCTTTCTCCAGTGGAGCATCTAGCTGATGGATTCCAACTGCAAGCCTTTCAGGTCACAGTCCCACGCTTAACCCACTGTGCCACCAGGGCTCCTTTATCATCTCAAGGAGCTATTTAATCGCTCACTCATTCAAGATGTTCATTGCACGCCTCCACATGATAGGCATTATCTTAACACTGGTGATGTGGCAGGATGATGGTGGGAATGTATGCACACACAAAAAATCTGGGCTCCACAGAGCTTACTCTCTGTCGGGAGAGAGGAGACCGGACAACAAGGCAAAAAGTATGTAGCTCCAAAGAGTGGCAAGTGCTGCAACAGAAACGTAGCAGGAAGAGAGTTGGGGCATGGGGTTGAAGTAGAAGTTCCTTTGGCCTTGATCAGATATCACATTAAAGGTCAAGGTGATAGGACACAGCTGAAAGATTTCAGGCAAGCAAATAATTCAATGTGCTTCTCTTTGTCCAAGACTAATCTAGAGACTAGATGGGCAATGTTCAATAGATGGCAAAGTATGCTAACTAGGGCACCAGGTAGGGGCCCTTCTGCCTGGATCCAGGTGACGGTGTTCTGAAAGAGTAGCAACAGAGGTGATGGAGAAGGGGACAGATTGTAGGTCTATTTTGGAGGCAAAGCCTATGGGTCATGCTGATGCCCTAGATGTAGGAAGAAAAGGCAAAAAAAAAAATGAGTCAAGGATAACTCTCTCTCTCTCTCTCTCTCTCTCTCTCTCTCTCTCTCTCTCTTTCTCACACACACACACACACACACACACACTTCAGCTCCAGCTATGCCCTGCCAGATACAAGCAACAGAAACACTATCTTAATTCCATGAAAAACTACCAAGAGACTGTACATAATCAGTAAATCAGAAAAGCCCAAGGAGTTAGTTAGAAGTGGCAGGAAGGAAGCAGATATGCAAACAGATTTATAATCTCAGGAAACAGCCCAAAGCTCAAGGCCCAGAGCCTGGGTAGCAAACGTGGAGCCCATACAGTTGGTTTTAAGCCTGCAGGATCCAGCCGAGCACCCCTGCAGAGCCTTAAACAGAGCAGCAGGGCTACAGAAATGGAGTTCAAACCTAAGGCATCAGCAGCATTTTCAAAGGAGTGGTAGTTTTGCATCCACGGTGATGTGTTAGAGATAGAACATCGATCTAAAGTGATTTTCTAGAAGGGAGGTATAAGACTCTCTTGGCTAAAGATCGAGAAACAAATCCAGGAAACAAATTATAATCAAGATGGGCCCAAATATGTCTAGAATGGGAGTACTGCATAAAATCATATAAAGAAACGTGGGAACAAACAGCTTGTGCTCATTTTAGCAAAGGGATGAGAGGTGATTGTGACGAGCTGGGTCTCTCGGGGTGACGCTAATACCCTGAACATCCCAGACCACTCCAGAGTGTGAGCATTTACTTGGTACCACACACAGCACCAAGTGCTCTGTTTGCAATAGCTCAGGGAATTCTCAGCACAACCCTGGGAGAAGGCTCCTATGAAGCATGGTCTTGGGACCCATACTGTCTAGGTTCAAATCCCAACACTGCCACTTGCCAACTACGTGGCTTTAGGCAGTGTTATGGATTGAATTCTGTCCTTCCCCCACCCCCTACATCCCTGCCACACACACAAAATGCATTGTAGCCTCTATGATGGTGGTTAAAATCCCATTTAGAAACAGGTTGGCTTTTCTATGTTAATGAGGCAGAAATCATGTAGGGTACATCTTGAATCCATCTCTTTTGAGATAAGAAGGGATGAAAGAAGCCAGCAGAGCAGACAGGGGAAGAGAGATGTCAAACCAGATACTGATGATCCAGGAGCAGAAACTCAGAAAAGACAAGAACCATCTTCCAGAGCCAACACAGAAAGAAACTCTTCCGCTAGAGCTGGGGCCCTGCCTCCAGATTCCCAGCCTCCCCATCGGTGAGAAAAGAGAACTCTGTTTGTTAAAGGCACCTACTTGTGATGTTTCTGCTGTCACAACCCCAGGGAACTAAGACAGGCAGAGAGCTCACGTCTTCCTGTCTTTCAATTCTCTTTCCATTTGGCTAGCTCATGGTAGCTCCTACATAAGGGATCTATGGAGAATTAGGCTAGATTATTCGTGCAAGCAGATTAGAACAACAATGATGTTGTTACTGTTACTGCCATCAAGTTGATTCCGACTCACGACAATCCCATGTGTGCGGACTAGAGCTGTCCTACAGGGTGGGTGGGTGGGTGGTTTAGTTGGCTGTTGGCTGGTTTGTATTTTATTTAAGGAGCCCTGGGGATGTAGGGGTTATGTGGTGGGCTTCAAACCACGAGGTTTGAAACCACCAGCAGCTCAATGGCAGAAAGGTAAGATTTTTCACCCCTGTAAAGAATTACAGTGTCAGAAACCCATAGGAGACGTTCTATTCTGTCCTATAAGGTCACCCTGAGTCTTAATCGATGGCAGTGGGTCATTGTTTGCTTTGTTTTTGCTTTCTAATGGAATTTTTGAAGCTATGACCTTTGAAAGAGGAATTGCCAAGCCTTTTTTCCAAGGTGCCTGTGAGTGGGTTTGAACCACCAACCTCTCACCTAGTAATGGAGCCCAGAACCTTTTGCACCTCCCAAGGTGTCCTTCAGTTAAAAGCCATAATGACCGTATCTAGGGTTTCCCAGGCTTGATACATCTTTACGGGAGCAGACAGCCTGATTTTTCTCCCATAGAGTGATAGGTAGGTTTGAACAATCATCATGACAGTTAGCAGTCACTGCCACCAGCACTGATTGGACAGTCACAACACAGCGTCAATGAAAGGCAGGAACTGTTATGATCATCCCTCATTTAAAGGGAAAGACTTAGAGGTTACAAGATGTTAGTGTCTGGCTCCGGCTCGCACAGCTGGTGTGTGGTGAAGGCAGAGTTTTCACTTGTCCTCCAAAGCCACTGTGCTGAACCACTATGGTCACGTTGGTAAGGTGTGGCAGCCAGTCTCCACACTTGATGCTGAGTGAACCCTCTCTCACCAAGATGCTTCCGATTCACAGCAACCCTATAGGGAAGAGTAGAGCTGCTCCCTAGGGTTCCCAAGGCTGTAAACCTTTATCAGAACAGACAGCTTTCTCCCAGGGAGTGGCTGGGGGGTTCGAACTGCTGAGTTTTTGGTTAGCAGCCAGTGAGTAACCCATTACGCCATCAGGGCTCTTTACCCAGTGAGTTCCATCTCTGGCATTTAAGCCCGTGAGGAGTCCTCTTCCATACTGAAGCTGGGCTGACGCAGCTACAATTTGGTGGAACCGAAGGAAGGTGGTGGAAGTGACTCTGTGCCAGCTCCAGAGCCAACCCTTACAAGGATTCTGCTTTGGGACTCTTGGGGGCCCTGGGCCACCATGGGTTAAAGTACAGTTACCCTGCGGGAGAGACTACATAGAGAGACCACCTGGAGAGTAAAGAGATTCTGGGATATCAGCAAGGTCCCTGTTGCTGTTGTTGTTCTTGCTGTTCTTAATCCGTGTCATCAAGTTGATTCCAACTCACAGAGACTTGATGGCCATCGGAACAAAACACTGCCTGGCCCTGCGCCTGCCTCCCAATTGTTCTTATGTTTGAGTCCATTGTTCTTACGTGATGCAAATGGTTTCTGCTCAACTACCAACCTGAGATCAGCAGTTCAAACCCGTCTCAGCTTCCACTAAGATTGTTGACGGCAACCCCAAGTACGCGAGTCGAACACTATGCTCAGAGGGTTTTTTGAGGCTGTGGCCCTTCAGGAGCAGATCGCCAGGCCTGTCTTCCGAGGTGAGTTCCAAAGTCCAACCTATCAGCTAGTAGCTGAGCGATTCACCATTTGCACCACCACCCAGGAAACCTAGGCAGCAGTTCTTCTTTGAGCATGTGAGGTCATCGTGAATGGAAATCAACCTGATGACAATCGGTTAAGCATCCCGGCCAAGTCCAGCTTTCCTGCAAGGCATCAGGAGCATGTGAGAGAATCCATTGTAGACACTCCAGATGCAGCCACTCTACTGCCCTATGGGTCCAGCAAAAGAACTGTCCAACTGAGCTCCAGGCATGGCCAATAGCCAGTTATCTTAAGCCTCTGTGCTTCAGGGTGACTTGTTATCTAGCCGTGGACAGCTAAAACGCTGGCCTAGGAGAAGCAGACTTTCTGGGGATAAAAAGGTGTCTGCAACAACAGGCTGAAACCCAAAGAAACCATCCAATCCCAGAAGCAAGTCAGATACAGCATCACCACCCATATTCTGTGGTTAAACTTCCCAAATTCATATCCTGCTACTGCCACTAGCTAGCTAGTGACTCTCAATAGCTCCATGACTCATTTCCTCCTGTGTGAAATGGGGGTACTGCCTGTCTCATAGCGCTGTGGTGGTGATTCTGTGAAATAGCCCCTACTCAGAAATGGAAGAAAAAAATCAATTTAACCCACTATTGAGTCAACACCATGTAGAGTTTCCCAGGCTATAAAGCTGCGTGGGGACAGATTGCCTCATCTTCTTCCCTCAGAGAAGCTGATGGTCTTGAACATCCGACCTTGTGGTTAATAGTCAAATGCCTAGCCAAGGACATCACCAGGACAGTTTGAAAGGGGACAAGCACATTCTTAAAAAGACACAAAGGCAACTCCAGGTAATAGTCTAATCTAAAAATGTTCTTCAATGACTGATTTTTACAAAGACATCTCCAGGCCTTTTTCCAAGGAGCCTCTTTGTGGACTTAAACCGTCAAACTTCCAGTTAGCAGCCAAGGATAATGACTGATTGATAGCACCACCTAGGGACTCCAGCTCCACAGTAGTGAACGAATATTGAGCTTCCAGAAAGAATATAGCAGCCAAAAGATACACGTGGCCCTTAATCACCCTTCTGGTCTGGAATTCAACTCACCCCCATGTTACAGAATCAACCATTTAAGATACACCTGAGGCAAAGTGCAGAGTATCAGGAAAGGAGGAGGAGTGGGCTACGTGATGGTATGTTGAGGGAATTGCGATGTGTAAATTAAAACAAAGTGTGTCTTGTTACATGCGAAATGAATGACCTGCTCTATAAACCTCCACCTGATTCATAATGAAAAGTTTAAAAACAAAACATGTAAGGCCCCAGTCACTACTCACCGAAGTAAGATGTAGAACATTGTCTTTGTGGAGTATGTGATTCCAGTTGACCTTGATGCCCCCAAAGGCTGGATCTATAGGTTTCTCATTGACTAATTTTCAGAAGTAGACTACCTGGTCTTTTTTCCTATCTGTCTTAGTCTGGAAGCTCCACTGAAACCTATCATTCATGGATGACTCTGCAGGTGTGTGAAACACTAGTGACATACCTCCCAACACCACAGCCACATCCAAGCCAACACCGTATGACACCCCCCCCCCACCCTGTTTCTCTAAAGATGTTCACCCCAGACCCTACTCAACTGACAACTGACTTCCACGAGTCCATTCCAATTCATGGCGATCCTGTGGAGCATTTCCAAGAGGGCAAGTCTTTATTGGAGCACATAGTCTTCTCTTTATGCCCCGGAGCAGCTGGTGGGTTTGAAGCCAACTTCAAGGTTAGCAGCCCAGAGCCTTAACTCACAGCTCCACCAGGGTTCCTTGCAAAAAGCTGTTTAAGTCCATTACAAGTGGTTGCTTGTTCTTAGGTTTGTCATTGTTTGATCGCTCTAGCGCAGAGCCTCCCCTTCTATCAAACGATATATATGGATGTGTGCATTGCATGAACATCTTCCTTGTTATTAACCTTGGGTTTCTACTGCCCAGAGTTGGTGAGACCGAGACTGCAAGCTCACTGTCTGAATCCCTCCTTAAAGAATGTGTTTATTTTTGTCTGAAAATGCTACACACGACTCAAAAGGGCTGGTAATTATAGAAAGCAGCTGTAGTGAAGGAGAAGAACGGGGCTGGAATTCAAGAGACTCATTCACTCGACAGACACTCACTGAACTCCTTGTGCGGGCATGTTTAGAAGCATGAAAGAATTACCCAAGAGACCTGAAAACCTGCTTCAAATGCTATCTGTAGTGCCTAGCATGGAACTGGGTGCACAATACCATTTTCAACAAGTGCTTGCCAAACTGAATTCATCTTCAGCTTGCCACTAACAGCAGGCCATTGTCTCTCTTGGGGATCCATAGGTCACCTCTGATTAAGAAGTAAATGTTTGAAGAATGGGATGGAGTTTCTCCAACTTGAACATCACCTGGGAATATTGTTGTTAAGGGGCAGGTCCTGACTCCATAATCCACGGTAACAGGGGGAGGCCGGAGAGCCCCTGCGAGCCACGTTTCTACCAATCATCACTGGTCCACAGACCACAATTTGATAGCAAAGGCCAGAGGGTCTCGAAAGTGTGTCGGAATACACCTGAGAGGCCACCAAGGCTATTTTTTTTTTTAATGTAGAAAACACTAGAGACTGTGGGTGGAAGAGGTAAGGAAGTGAACGGGGTGGAGCTGGAAGTGGTGCCTGGATGGGTCCAGGCGACTGGTGGAGGCTGCTCCGGCAGGCCAGCAGGAAAAGCCCCCTTTTGTCAAATGGCAACGCAATCGACAGCGTCTGTAAAAAGAATCAGTAATCATCTTGCTGGCTCGGAAAGCTCTGACTCTTAATGATTCTTCCTGTTTTTCTCAGTCGGGTCCAGGAGAGTGAGAAAACAGCCCTGGTGAAGGTCACCCGAGGTCAGAGGGGTCCCAGGAGAGGGCGGCTTTTAAAGGGACACTGCTGGGGAGTGGAGGAGAGATGAGGCAGAGGTCCGCCCTCCCCCGAGGCTGCCTGCTTCTAGCTCTACTCCTTGAGGCCTGTTGCTAGTGGCCATGGCGGTGACCGCTCTCTCACGTATAAAGAAATGAAACACTGGACTGACTGGCAGCATCCCCGTGATCAGTTCCAATCCAACCAGACCATTGTGATCTATAGAGCTTGCACTGGCTGATTCCCACACGTAGATCATCAGGCCTTGCTTCCTAGTCTCGCTCAGTCTGCAGGCTGCACGGAAACTTGTTTAGCATCGTGACAAAATGCAAGCTGTCACTGAAAGGCAGGTGGTGACTGAGAAGGATACTCTAAATGGAACCCGAATGCAGGCCTCTGACATGGAAGGCAAGAATTCTACCACCAAGCCACCAGTGACTAATTGAGTCCAGGACCTGTGCAGAGGATGGAAAGGAAGCCAGGATGGATGTGGGAAACTGGGAAGAGAGTGTATGCAGATAAATTCTCTGTGCTCATATTCTGAGGCAGTGGTTCTCAACCTTCCTGATGCCACAACCCTTTAATACAGTTCCTCATGTTGTGGTGACCCCCAACCATAAAATTATTTTTGTTGCTGCTTCATAACTGTAATGTTGCTACTGTTATGAATCGTAATGTAAATATCTAATATGCAGGAAGTATTTTCATCATTAAAAATTGAACATAACCACAGCTGAATATAAAAAGATCAATCAGGATCCAGAGTAAGCTCCCATGGTAGAGATTTTTTTTTGCAGTAGTTGATGATTTTACAGTACATGATGTTACATTTACCCCTTAATTATAACTCACGAAGTGTCGTTTTACCTCCAATACTGCTGCTTTCAACACAGTAGCTGCTTCTAACACAGGAGCTGCTTTCTACAGAGTTGCTGCTCTCTACCATGAGTGACTGGTCTGCATAAGTACATTTTGGCACCAACCCTGTCACATACACCTGTATTTGTAGGGCGTGTATGTGATGGGATTGACAGGATGATGTCATCACGAGGAGTACTCCTATGTGCATGTGGGCAGACCCGCCTGGAGACAGATAGAGAAGCGTGTCTCGGTTCCTAAGACCATTAGAAATTTGTGTTTTCCAATAGTTTTAGGTGACCCTTGTAAAAGGGTCGTACGACCCACAAAGAGGTTGCGACCCACATGTTGAGAACCACTATTCTAAGGAGTCTGGGAGACCGGGCCTCCCATGGAGGGAGACCTTCACATTCGTGGGTTGGAGATGCGTCCCAGTCACATTCTCCTAAGTAAAAGTTGTTCCCCACCATGGCCCCATAATAATGCCAATCTTAGGATGCTTGCAAGCACATGGTTACTACTATAAATGCTTGAAGGAAAAAGGGCTATCTGCCATTAGGTTACCGCCATCAAAAGGAGTTGGACTATTGAACCCTAAGTAGGCCCCACTCCGTTCTGATAATAATCATAAATTTTTCCTCTAGAGAAGAGCTCAGAGGCACTTAAGGTCAAGCCAGCTCAGAGACGACCAAGACTGGGCTGCCACCTTAACTCTAGAACCTGCCCCTCTTGTTATGTACCTTCCTGTCACATGTATGCCTCTAGGAGCTCCCCTTCCCATTGTGTGTCTACCCCTAGCTTGTTCCCTCCTCTATGCGTATGCCTCCAGTACGACCCCTTCCTATTATGGATGTGCTTATGTGGCTTGCCTGCCCGAGATTATGGAAGCCTGTGAGGGAATACATTGCTCCTCATTCTGGTTCTGGTCACCATGGGAGAAGTGAGGCCTTGCATGTCTTGTCCAATGTCTCTTTAATTTACCCTTCAATTCCACAAGCGCCCCTTAAACCCATTCCATTGTGCGGAGGCTAGTCCCCCTACAGTTGGAGAGGTCTGTACCAATTCCATCAATCCCACTCAGTTCCACAAGCAACATCCTGCTTTGGGTGCCAGTGTTCGAGACAACAGTCCATCTGATGCCTGTCTGAAACAGAACCAAGGCCCTAAAGGAGCTCGCAGTCTAATAGGGGAGGAACTGGGTGGCTGCCAGACGACAGATGACAAAGCAGAAGCAATCAAGGGCAGAAGAAGAAACCTTCAGGCCCTGTGCAAATGTAGAAGGAGGAGATCAGATCCCGGTGAAGGCATCAAGGAAGCCATCAGGGAAAAGTGGACATCTGAAAGTGATGGGTGGGTTCCTTTCTGCAAGTAAGGACAGTCATGGAGGCATTCTAGGTAGGGGGAAAGTCCGACCCAAGGCACAGAGGTGGAGAATGGAGTATGTTTAGAGTGGAATGAAGAATGACTGACATAAAGGGGCATTATTAGAGAGCAGCCAGCTGTGGAAAACCCTCTTCACATCCTGGTCCTCAGTTGTCTTGACTAAAAAATATATATATTAATATATATATATAT
>NW_022111316.1:5205282-5212730 GCF_000313985.2 Echinops telfairi | reverse complement strand
ATTTTTGGAAAGAATGCACGACAAGCTAGGGAATGGCGGGAGAACGGGAAGGGAACATACGGTTTTCAGCTGCCATGTGGCTATTTTGCCAGGATATGAGTTTTATATTATTTTTGTTAATTTTATAATGTTAAACTTTAATAATAACAAACAATTGTTGAGAACTGATTATCGACAACTGCTTATCAAAGTTCGCATTGTTAATCAGTTGTTAGAATTCGACCACCATTGTTTGGAATGAATGAACAATGAACAATGACATTTTTTGGCATTGGCAATGACGAAAACATTTTGTAACTCTCAGACAATACACATCGTATTGCGTGCTAGTGCTAGTTAAACAAGTGATGTCAACAAATCAGCTATTCAGATAATTTAGGTAAGTAATTTATTTATTTCATAAATACATAAATTTTCTTGAATTTAGCAGACAGTACTGGAATGATGTGCAAAAATAATTTGATCATATTACTCAAAATTTCCAATATAGTAATACTTCCAAAAATGATCTTTTTAATGAGGTATCATTATTAAAACAATATATTAATAAGGAAAAGGTTAAATCTTGGGCATCAGCAAAAAGCACAATAGAGAACAAAGGGTTAGAAATATTTCATCATTTTGAAACAAACCATGTTCCATACAATAATGCACTAAAACTTGTGGAATATGCGCTGTCCTTACCAGGAACTAATGCTGTGACAACGCGTTTTTTTCTACAGTAAATAGTGTGGACATCAGAAAATTCACAATTAAGTGTTGAGACTTTGAAAGTCATTTTATGTGTGAAATATAATTTAACAAAATCTTGTGAAAATTTTCATGACCTTTTAAACGACAGCAATCTACTAAAAAAAGTTGACTCAAATGAGAAATATGCCAAAGAATAAAATATACTATACATAATTTTTAATGTATTATATTTGTAAATTGTACTTCTATTGAAATTTAAAAATATACATTAAAATACTATTTTTGTGTTCTATGAACACTTTTGTTGCTCCATATAGACCAATTTTTTAATCAAGAACAACCGCCCCTCTCCCGGTCAATGGTGTCCTGCTTTACCAATGCTAAAATCTGGTCACCTTAATCTAAGGGGACTTCCAGCTCCAACTCTATGATTCTGGACTCCACTGAGATCGAGGAGGGACAGTGGTGGTTCTGTGATGCCATTCTCACCCTCCATGTGCCTGGCCAATGCCCCTCGGGTATGCTGTCAGTGGAGGTCTGTGTGTTGCTATGATGTTGAATGGGTTTCAGAGGAGCTTGCAGATGGAGGCAGGCTGGGAAGATCCACGTCTTCAAAATTAGCCAATGAAAACCCTGTGAGTCTCAACAGTTTGATATGTTGTATCTAAGGTCACCATGAGTCAAGGGTCAGCTTGGCAGCAGCTATACCAGCTGTCGTCAAGCAAAGTAAGCATGAGATTTAACTCTAATGCTGGCTCCACTCTTCCAGCTGGGGGAAGTTCCTCCTGCCTCTCTGAGCCTCCATTTCCTCATGTCATTACATGAGAGAATCGACTGGATCATCTTTCAGTCTGCCACACCTCTGACGTTTTAGAAACCTTGACAAACCCTTTCTCATAACATCTTTCTGCACTTTATCATCAATTCTTGGTCACTTTCAAAACTGGCCCCACCTCAGCCTCTCCACTTCCACCCCTAATCCAGGCTGCCATTACTTCCCTCCTGGACCACGTCCATAGCCTCCTAACCGATTCCCTTCCACCATCCATTCTCCTTGAGATGTCCAGGGTGACTCATCTTCTCAAAACAACAACCTTCTCCTATTCACTCCCTACTGCTATCACTATCCACTGCTTTTAGAGTCAAGACCCAAACCCTAGTGTAGCCCAAAGGAACCCCAGACTGGCTCAAGCCAGCCTTTCCACATGGAAACACATTCTGCACTCTGGCCACCGGACCTTCTTTCACATTTGTAAAGGTCAACACTCCCAAGCCCCTGTTGTCCCCCTCACTATCTTATCAATCCCTGTCAACTAATGAATTCTTCTTTTCTTTATTTACTTTTTCTTCTCTTTTAGATCAGACCTCAAACAACCCTTCTTTTGGCAACTAGCTAAGATAGCTCAGATTCCCAGGTCAGACCCACACATAGGGCAGTCCACTTTTCTGCAGATGGTCAAGATCTGTTTCTACACACACACTCATCCACAAACTAGCTCATTTTTTGTCTACCACACTCTCCTACACTTGGAGCTGTAGGTTCTGTGGGGACAGGACCCATATCCACCACATAGTTGATATTCAATGAATGTTCAGAAGCGGACTAAGTGGAACTGAATTGTCTATGACTCAGGAAGCCCTGAGGATGGCATCTCTTCCAGAAAACTCTAGCAAAGACCAACACTAACCCCAGCTCTAACTCTTTGAGGTTCTGAAGAGATATCCTGCCGAATACTGAAAAAATTCTGTTCAAATCAAGTATAATGCTGACTGTGCTCAATGTCCCTCCAGCCCAGGGTGCTCAGCCTCAGAGATCTCTGGTAGTGGCTGCCCTCCTAGCCAGAGGAATCACTTGAGGAACATCCAGGGTTTGGACAGCCAGAGTGTATACTATGGACAGGCATAATAAACAGATAGAATTCTATTTTTTGGGAAATGTCCAAAATACATTGAGCCCACCTCCTTCTAGAGCAGTGGTTCTTAACCTTTGTAATCCTGTGACCCTTTAATACAGTTCCTCATGTGGTGGTGACCCCCCAACCATAAAATTCTTTTCCTTGCTACTTCATAACTGCAATTTTGCTACTCTTATGAATCAAGTGACTCCTGTGAAAGGGTCATTCAACCCCCAAAGGGGTCGTGATCCACAGGTTGAGAACCGCTGTTCTAGAGTCTATACTGATAGGTACTGATCATATGGAGTCTCATTAATGAGGCCTCCTCCTCCAGGAAGCCTTCATACACCTCCTTGGCTAAACAAAGGGATCCGAGTCTGCTCTCTTACAGCCCCTATACATCCCTATAACACTCTACTTGGCACACTAAACTGAATGTATGTGTTTCAACAGATGCACCTGCACCAACCCTAGACTGAAAACTGCCTGATGGAAGGAACCTAGGCTTTTCCATATTTATCATCAGCCCCTCGTGCCTGGCATATTGCTATCACTAGTGGAAAAAAAAAAACTCTAAGGAAACTAGTTGCAGAAAGCAAGACTGAGAGTGGCATGTCCAAGGTCACACAGCAGGATGGTAAGCCAAGGCTGCGACTTCAAGTTGACATCTTTCCTCATGGTTCCCCAACATCACAGGAATGGGAACTATTTATGGTTCTATCACAAAAAGAGGGTCCAGAAAGCAAGATTATTCAACTCTTCTTGGGGGAGGCAGACAGAGCCTGTTGGATCCCCCCAGATGTCTAACTGCAAAAGCTGATCTCACCCAGGATCCTCATTAATGGGGAACCCAACCTCGGTTCCAGCAGGAGGTGAACACATCTTGGCAATAACCTCCTTCTCTGCAGACCCAAAAAAACACCCCACTTTCCCGAACACAAAGCATTGTACCCTCCTCCACAGATGTCTATTACTCCTTTGTCAATTGGCTGGACTGTGGTGGCTTGACTATTGCTCTGATGCCGAAAAATTTGCCACCAGTATTTCCAGTACCAGCAAGACTCACCTGTAAGGGACTGTGCTCCCAGACTAAAAGGAAGACCTGGGATCAACGCTGAACAGCTGTCAATGAAAACCCTGTGGCTCACAAAATAAAATCGCCACATATATATTGCTGGAAGATGAGTCTCTTCAGTTGGAGGACTCTACACAAGAGCCTCGACCAAGGGCTCAGACATACGAGTGATCATGAAGATGGTGCAGACAGCTTTTGTTCTGTTGTCCATGTGAACATCATGAGTTGGAGCCACTAGCAGGCAACTAACAGTGGCAACAATCCGTAGATGTAATCACATGCTATCTAGGAATTAGTCAGTATTGTCACCTAACATGTATGCCATTCTACCATTTGTCATGAATACATGATCTGAAAAGACCTGTAGAATTAACCTACTACCAGTATCTCAGTGTATATGTGGGAATTGGGGTCCAGAAGCAAAAGTGACTTGCTCAAGTCTGTGGGAATGACTGGCAGAAGCAGGGTCCTCTTTGTCCCACACAGATCTCCCTCCTTTATTTTGCTGAGCGCCGTCCTCCCATGAAAATACATTTGTCCAGTCTGAGCTTGAGAGCCAAGCAGGTTTCTGTTAAGTCTTGCTCATTGATGGGACAAGATTCAAATTATAAATCTCCCCAAGCCATTTCCCAGCCCAAAAGGCTTTAGTTGCTTCCCACTACCTTCAAGTTCATCCTTCGGCCCACAAAGGCTCTCACCTCCTACTCGACTTTCTGTCCAGCTACAGCCCCTGGAATTAGAAGCTGTAGCCCCTATCACCCCTTCTCAGCTGCTCTCACGCACCTGGCAGGTCTGCTTATCCATCTGCTAGATCATAGATTCTCAAACATATTTTGCTTACCGCCCCCTATTAAGGGACAACAAAATTATTCAGCAACCCTTGGCAAGGAAAAATTTTCTGTACTATAGCCCATAATTCAGGTTAAAGCATAGGTAACTTCTTTTGAAGCCCCCCCACCCCCGGATCATTCTACTTTTGGGAAAGGTATCATGCCTTTGGGGAAGCACTGAATTAGATGCTCACCCTCCTCCAGATACCTTTCCTTGCTGCCCTCTCACCTCCCACAACCCCCCAAAGCAGCAGTTCTCAACCTGTGGGTCACAACCCCTTTGGGGGTCAAATGACCTTTCACAGGGGTTGCCTGATTCATAACAGTAGCAAAATGACAGTACTGAAGTAGCAACGAAAATGATTTTATGGTTGGGGGGGTCACCACCACACGAGGAACTGTATGAAAGGGCCGCAGCATTAGGAAGGTTGAGAACCACTGCTCTAAGCAATCTGGGGTCCTAGACTTCCCATTCAACTCACTCTGAATCCCTTTACCACCCAGCCATAAGGACTCCAAGTGCAGGGACCGTATGGCTCTTCAGAACCATTGCATTCTCACTGCCAAGCAAGCTCGGTGATCAACCCATGGCCGCCTTCCCTAAATACTGTTGTTTGGATAGGCCGATGGAGTCCTTTCCCTTCACCAGTTCTGCTCCCAGGCCCAGGAAGACCACCGAAGGTGACGGAGCATGGCCCCAGATGGCAACTCCAGCCAAGGCAGAGACAGTGACAGGGTGGGATCAGCTCACAGGGAGAGTGTCAGCCATCTGCCCAATGGGAGCATCCATCCAAAGAGCTGATCTCCCAGGTTCCATATCAGCCAAGCTGCATGTGAAGGGGGGAGTCTTCACTTCCCTCTGAACCCAACTGCTCCTTCCTGAGTTTCCTCGGAGTAGAGGGAACTGCGGATGGGCAGGGAGGCAGGCGCAGGGTTGCCACACGCTCCCACCCCCAGCACATATCCTGTCTCTGCCTCTTCTGGCAGGATGTTTTGCAGAGACTAAGTCTGCTATTGTCAGGAGATGGGCTTTCCTGAGCTCATTAAAGGGCCTCTGTCCTTTCTCCAGGACCAACCCCCCTCTTCCTCTGTCCCCAATCAACACTGAGAGAAAGGGGTCAGATGGCACGTGACAGCTCCCCCTCCCTGCCACTGCATCGCTCCTTGGCTGGCTGCTAACTACAATTACAGATAGAAATGGCTTATAGTGGCGTGCCTTTGTGCAGCCAGCAAGGCTGGGGCATCGACAGCCATTATCTGATGTAACCCCCACAGCAGTCAAAAGATAAATATTACTATTGTTCTCTGTTTTAAGTAGCGTAGGTGGGGGCTCAGAAAGGTTAAATGGTATGGCCAAGGTCACACAGCAAGAAGAGGACTGAGAAGGGATCCAAATACAAGTTGAGCTGATTCCAGCACCCCATCTCTTCTTGCACCAAGGTTCCCTGGCTGCTTGTCTAGCCATGCGCTGCTTTTTGTTCTCTGTGAGGACAGAGCCCTCGTGAGCTCCTGGAGAAAGACCTTTGCAGGAGCCATCATTTTGCTAAAGGGGCCTGGAGGTCACAGGGTCTTCCCTCCTTCCCAGGAAAGAGGTAGAACGGAGATGGGACGATGAGAAAAGACCAGTCTTCTGCTTGCTCAGGCCTTCACCAAACCCAAAGCACTTCCATCCCTGGAGGAGAGAGCCCGTCAGCAGCTCATCCCTCCTGGGATCCGGAGGAGGGTAATCCCAAACTTGGCATAATGAAAAAGATGAATTTCTCTTGGGTGATGTTGGGTTGGAAAGAGCAGAGCTGTGACGGTCAAAAGGTCAACTCCGGCATCCAACTCAGTCCCTCCGAAGCCAAAAGACCAGCCAGCCCATTCCGACCCAGGGCAGACCCCTATGTGATGGAGCAGAATTGCCCCAGGAGTGTCCTTGTGATAATCTCTACAGAAACAACTCACCAGGTCTTTGTACTATGGAGCCGATGGGTAGATCTAACCCATTTTTAGGGTAGCTCCTAGGAATCTCTGTTTGTGTTTGTGTTTGTTTTATTTTTAAGCCCCACGTAAGTTTGGAATATATTGGATCAGTCCTAGCTACACAGGGGAAGCATAGGGAAGCACTTATGAAAAATCCTACCTCCATCTAGACCGATTGAGTTAGAATCTGTGGAAGGTGAGCTCTCAGAGAGGCCTCAGGATTTTTCATAAGCCCCCCAGAAGATTCCACTGAAGAGTCAGGGTGGGGAACCACTGTTCCATGCTAGACACTGTCCAAAAGAACTTTCTGCAATGATGGGAATATTTAATATGTAGCCAGTCGAAAATGGCAGCCATGGGTGGTATAAGTGCCCACCACATTTAGTTGCTCACCAGAGGGTGAAGGATGAAGTCCATCCAGAGGGACCGCAAAGGAACGAGCTGGTACTCTGCTTCTGAAAAATACCACGGACAATCCTATTGGTAGGGGGGGTGTAGGAGGAGGGGGAGCTAAAGTTTCTCTCCCTTCATATCCCACCTCTAGTTCTACTACACTACACGCTTGTGGATTTTTTTTCCATTGAAAATAATATATTGCGCCCCTGAAGTCCTATTAAAACCAGACCATAGTTTAAAGGACTATCTAGATGGGATCACATTGACAAAAGAAATTTCAGGTATCTGAGGAAACCTAGGAGTAGGGCTTTACACCAGTTCCTGCCATTTCTACTCACTGGTGAGAATTTGCATTTTCACCACCAAGATACTGAATCAGCATTGACATTTTAATGAGATCCCCAGGCGATTCTCATATAGTCTAGTGTGTACATAAGAATCAGCTAGGGATCAGGCCAGACTGGAAAACACAAGTTTTCTTGCTTGGTATATTTTAATTTGTTCTTCATCAGTGGATTGATGTTGTTGCTGTTTTGTTGTACATTGTTGCTTGGTTTTGCTCTGTCTTGTTTGTATGCATGTTGTCTCCGCAGG
>NW_022111316.1:5193179-5203829 GCF_000313985.2 Echinops telfairi | reverse complement strand
ACAAATGCGCTTTACACAATTGATGTGTGTATGGATTGCGATAACAGTTGTATGAGCCCCTAATAAAATGTTAAAAAAAAAAAGAAAAAAAGAATCACCTAGGGATCTTAATGAACTGTATCTTCCGATACAGTATATTGGTGACGAAATGCAAATTCTCCATCGGGGAGTGAACCGTAGTAAACCAATTTGAATGATTGCACAACTAGAAGAATGTAATCAATCTCACAGAGCTGCAGAGGGAAGAGCAACAGAAACCAGAGGGGAAGGGAGGCGGTGGTCGGTGTGAGATTTGAAAATAATTAGCAATCTACAATCTAACAGGGGGCCACGAGGGTGGGTGGGGTGGAAGAGGGAGGGGAAAAAGGAGGAGCTGATCCCAAGGGCTCAATGGAAAGCAAATGTCTAGAAAAGAATGATGGAATACATGTACAAATATGTCGGATACAATTGATGTATGGTTTGTAACGAGTTGTAAGAGCCCCCAATAAAATGATTTTTTTTAAAAAAGAAAGAAAATACAGGAGCTCATAAATGCAGAATGCTTGTCATCAAGATTATATTTATGATCTTAAATAAAATCAGTCATATGTCTCTGCATATATATATCACAGAGCTGTTCCCTGATGATGTAGAGCAGTCGTTCTCAACCTCCCTAATGCCGCGGCCCTTTAATACAATTCCTCATGTTGTGGTGACCCCTAACCATATAATTTTCTTTCATTACTACTTCATAACTGTAATTTTACTACTGTTATGAATCATAATGTAAATATCTGATACGCAGGATGTATTTTCATTGTTACAAATTGAACAAAAGTAAAGCATAGTGATTAATCACAAAACAATATGTAATTATATGTTGTGAAAGATTTATTTCTAATGACAAATAAATGCAACTTTGTCTTGAAGCATGGTGTCGCTTGGTAACCGTCTTCACACCGGGTACTCGAATGTGGACATATCTGCATGTGGGCAGAACAGCCTGGAGACGGATAGAGCAATGGTGTCTGGGTTCCTAAGGCCATCCGAAATATGATCTTAGGCAACCCCTGTGAAAGGGTCGTTCGACCTCCAAAGGTGGAGAACCGCTGATGTAGTGGGTTAAGCATGGAGCTGCTAACTGCAAAGTCAGCTCTTCAAAACTACCGGTTGCATCTCGGGAGAAAGATGAGACACTTAACTCCTGTAAAGAGGGACAGTCTCAGAAACCCACAGGAGCAGTTTTACCCTGCCCTATAGAGTCGATATCAGTTGGAGCTGACTCAACAACAGAGAGTTTGAGAGTCTGAGTACAAGTAGCAATTATTGAATTGGTGTGTGTTCTGTGGTGTATTATCAACATCTATAGCAAATAAGAAAATAAATTATTTCATGAAAGAAAACCTTAAGGAGCAATTCCACTCTGACACACATGGGTTGCCGTGAGTTAGAATCTGCCTGACAACTAGAGGCATCCTGATGGCACAGTGGGTTATGCACTGGTCAGCTAGACACAGGGCAGCAGTTCAAACCCACCAACGGCTCCTCAAAAGAATGATGAGGCTTTCTGCTCTCAAACCTTTACAGCTCAGGAAACCCAAAGGGGGCTGTCCTCCTCTGTCCTATAGGCTTGCTATGAGAATCAACTCAAGGGCAATGAGTTTGGGGTTTTTGTGTTGGGATTGGTATATAGCAACTGGAAAGGCACATCTAGCCATTAGCATCTGAAAAGTGGCAAGTGCCACTGAAAAAACTCATTTTTCATACTCAATTTTAAACAACGTAAATATATTTATATGTGTGGCTAGTGAAGATGCAGATGTGTGTGTAGATAGATATCTTCATGTGGTTCGTGGTTAGACTTCTCCATCTAAGACCTAGGTGTACTCACTCCCCACTGGTTAACAGGCAGGAGCTGATGAATGAAAATAGGAGAGGGCATCCCCACTGGAGATCCCCTTTCATAAAATGGGCCAGGGGCTCTCCGATACATTTCCTTGACAATTATAATGTTTTCACTGACTCCAGGGCAACAACTGGTCCCAGTGGTCCACTCCGTTTGGTTAATCTCCCACCTGGCTCCTCTCTTGGCTTGGCTGAAACAAGGAAAATACCCGTCTTCAGACTTCCAAGGAGAGCCTTGAAGCTGCAGGAAAAGCCAGGGGTGGGCTGAGGAGGGCGGCTTCTATTTTAAAGATGTTTTCCTCTTTGAAATAAGCTCCATCCTCCAACCGTGCAGACAGGGCAAAGGTGGTGACTGACATTGTGTTGCTGGACATAAAACAGCCTCTGAGGTCACCCGGCAGCTGGTGGGCACGTCCTGACAGACGGCTCTTAATCAGACTCCCCCCTGCCCCTGGGAACCTGGGGCCCAAGGGGGGAGGAACAGAGGGAGACCAGCTGTGTGTGATCACCAGTTGGCTTTCCCATCTCCCCCCATGTTCCTTGCCCCGCCATGTCACCCCACCCATGCCCTCTAGTGATGGATGCTCATGTGTTAAATGACATAGGCAGGCAGGAAGAACAGGACCACCGGGCAACAGCACAGGAAGCTTGATTGAGTTTCTTCTCCCTGGGGTGAGCTCACTCCTGGTTGACAAGCTGTGATTTCCAACCAAATGTTTGCTTCCAGTCACCGCACCTATTGGTTTCCCTCCTCTGGGGACACTCAGTGGGTCTTGCACTCATTCCATGGGGCCTACAAGGTCTCCAAACTTCAGCCCAGGCCCAAGAAGGTCGTACAGAACTGTGCAGGAAGTCCAGGATGGGGGCAAAACAATCCTCTAATCCTGGTGTCTTCCCCCTTAAAATGGGGATAGTAACAATTAGCTCCCAAAGGGCTGTAACCAGATGAGGATAATTACAAGGAGGTGGCTAACTGCCAGCAGGTTTCCAAATATTTTAAACAGGGAAACTTCCCTAAGCCCCTCACCCTGATTTCTTAGGCTGCATGGTGCTTTGTCCCCTGAATTTTCTCTTAGCAATTATAGTGCTCTAAGTTGTGACCCTGAGAGTTTTGCAACTCTGACAAAGTCCCCCAAATATCCTAACAATCCCCAAATCCCATATTATGGGATTTCCCACCTGAGCTCTCCCGATTCTATCAACTCCATTTTCTCTGTAAAATTTTAGTTCAACTCAAACATTTGCAGTGTGGTTTGGATGCAATGCCTGAGGTAATTGCACACAGAGTGGGACACGGAGAATGCTATAAGATCACGAAGACCTGTTCCCTGTACTCAGAGAACTTCTGACAGCGACAAACTCACATCGCCAGCACATCTCCTAAGTTTCAAACCACCGTTTTGACTCATCAACCACTCATCTGTCCCTCTTTTGTATTGTGGTGACTGGCATGCTGCTGTGAAGCTGGAGGCTATGGCACCAGTATTTCCAATAGCAGTTGGTCACCCAGGATGGATCGACTTCAGCAGAGCTGACATGCTAGGAAGGAGGGCCTGTTGATCTACGTCTGAAGAATTTGGCCAGGGGAACACGTCATGAAGAACAGCATCACATGGTTTCAATGACACAGGAGCCATCAAAAGAAGATGAAAGGAATACAACGTCACTGTACCCAAAGGAGTTGGTTACTATTCAACCATACTGAGAGGTAGTATATGATCCAGAACTGTCGGTATTAAAGGAAGAAGTCTAAACTGCACTGCAGGTATTGGTGAAAAATAGGTGTGTTAGCCTGGATTGACTAGAGAAACAAATTCATAGACACTCATATGTGTATTAGAAAGAGTTGTATATAAAAGAGCAATTGTATCTTAAGAAACATCCCAACCCTGACCACATGAAGTCGATTAAGTCCAAGATTAGCCCATATGTCTGATACTAATCCATAAATTCCTCCTTAGACTCATGCAGCCATGCAATGATGCTGAATATAAGAAGATCACAGGCCAGTGGGTGGGAAGTCTTGTGGATCCAGTACACGTGGTTCCTCCAACTCCAGGGCTCTGGCTTCACCAGTTGCGGCTTGTCAACAGGAATGGCTCACAAGGAGAGTGTGTGTCCTGCCTCCAGGGAGGAAGACAGGAGTCCCCAGAATCCTCAGGAGAAGGCCATGCCCACATAGATGCCTCATTGGCTATGACCTGATTGACAGGCTAGAATCCACCCTGTGCAAGTCGACAGGAGATTATGTAACTGCCACAATGGGACTCTTGAAATTTATAAAATACCAATTAAGATGCTTCAGTAACTGATACAAGTCAGGAAGCTCTCACTTGGATACATCAAGAAATTTGGAAGATAATTAGCTGGCTAACCAACTGAAAGACATCCATATGTGTGCCCATTCCAATGAAAGATGACTCAGCATAATGTGGAAATTGTCAAACAATATTAGTATCAGAGCCCTGGTGGTATAGTGGCTATGCACTAGGCGGCTAACTCCAAGGTCAGCAGTTTAGAACCACCAGCTGCTTCTCAGGAGTAGGATGAGGCTTTCTACACCTGTAAAGAATTACAATCTTGAAAACCCACTGGGGCATTCTACCCTCACCTGTAGTGTCTCTATGAGTTGGCATCGACTTGGTGGCCATGAATTTGGTTTCTGAGTTGTCATTAATATCACACAAAGGTCAAATTTTACTGAAGGCAATTTTCAAAATGACTATAGCAGTAGATCGACAGGGAACTGCCAGAAATTCAAGCTGTGTTCAGAGGAGGATGAGGAGTGAGGGGTATCATTGCTGACATCAGCTGCATCTTGACTGAAAGCTGAAAATATCAGAAAGATATTTACCTGTGTTTTCTTAACCATACAAAGGCATCTGATTGTGTGGATCATAACACCTTACGGATAACATCTTGAAAAATGGGAATTTCAGAACATGGGAATTTCAGAACACTTCATTGTGCTCATGCAGAACCTGTCATTTGAACAAGAGGATACTGCAAGGTTTAAAATCAGGGTTGTATCTTTTTTACCATACTTATTCATTTTGTATCCTGGGCAAATCACCAAAAACTGAAGGCAGAAAAAAGGGGGAAAAAAACTAAAGGAAGAAGAAGGCAGCATCAGATTGGAGGAAAACTCATTTACCACCTGGGATGTTGCAACCGCACTTGTGAAAATGAAGAAGAGTTGAAGCACTGCTGACGAAGATCAAAGACTACAGCCGTCAGTGTGACTTGATGGCACCTCCACGTACAGAGAACAGACATCCTCACAGCTGCATGAGTAGACAACGTCAAGGTAAATGGAGAGGAGAGGGAAGCTGCCGAGGATTTGTTTTTCACTTGGATCGACAGCACCCAGGGAAGCAGCAGTGAAGAAATTAAACAACATGCTGCATTGGGCAAATCTGCTTCAAAAGACCTCTTGAGGTGGTAAAGAGCAAAGATGTCACTTTGAGGACTAAAGGGTGCCCACCCCCTGCCATGGTGTTTTCAATCACCTCACCGGCGTGCCAAAGCTGGACAATTGAATAAGGAAGACCACAGAGGAACTGATGCATTTGAATCTTGGTGCTGGCGAAGAGTATTGAATACCCCTTGAAGAACTACCATACAATATAATAGCATTGAATACTATTGAAGAACTGCCAGAAAAAAAACAAATAAATATGTCTCAGAAGAGGTTCAAGCAGAAGGTTCCTTAAAAGCAAGCATAGAAACACTTTGTCTCATGCTTTGGACATATTTCCAGGAGGGACCAGTTCCCCAGGAAGAAGATCATGCTTGATGAAATAGAAGGTGAGAGGAAAGAGGAGAACACTCAATAGGAAGGATAGACACAGGGGCTGCAACAATAGTCTCAGGCATGGCAATGATTGTGAGGATGGCACACAAGCACGGTTTCATTCTGTTGTACAGGGGTCGTTAGGAGTCAGAACCAATTGAAGGGACCCTAACGGCAACAACAGCAGCGGCATTCTGATGAGCATACTGATGATCTTCAAGCAATTCTCTGAACATGGGAATTATTTCCATTTCCCGAATAACAAAACGGAGGCTCACAGGATTGAAATGTCTTACCAAGGATAAGCACAGGGCCAAACCTTGAACTTAGGCCTTTTTAAACTTCAATGGAGACCTTGCATGCAAAGCCCTTATGATAGTAACTGAATTAATGCTGATCTGATCGCTATCCACATCCCATGCCCTTTCCAGCAGGCAGGAGAGAGCCTGCATGTTAAAAGCAAATCGCCTGTGATTAAATACAGACACCAGTGTTCAAATAAATCAGATATTAATATGCTTTGCAAGCCCAGGAACACTCACATCCGCCTTTTGAAGACATGGGTGAAACTGTGGAATCACAGAGAGAGGGGAACTTGATGCTGGGCTTTGAAGAGGGGTTGGATTTGTATGGAGAGGGGGAAGGAGCTCAGTCAGAGCACAGGCATAAGGGCTGGAGGGAGGGTTCACACTGTATCGACACAGGGCCAAGCACTGAGATGCAGATAGGCAAGAGGAGGCCGCTGCCCTGGCAGAGTGACCATCACAAAGCCAATGATGCCGCAGGATGCCATCAGAGAGGAAACCTGCATCTCCAGGCAGGCTTTGCCAGCCAAGGAAGCCGGGGCGCTCTGATGGGGTCAGACCCTGACAGCGCTCTGAATGGCAGCCCAACGAGTGTGAGGTATGTGCACACATTCACACATAGGCATGCCCACTCACATCACATACGTATGTCACACATGGACATTGACACTCATGCACACGCATACTCACATACACACACATGTATATGTACACATTCACACCCATAAACACCTGCATCCACATGCACACATACATATACATATGCACACACCTATACACCTCCACCACCATACACCCTCACATACACAGATACTCATACCCACGCAGACTCATATAAACATTCATAGACACACACATGCACACACACATGTAGGTTCACATCCACATATGTACATCACATTCTCACATGTACTCACACCCATCTGTATACATTCACACATGTACACCCTCACACAGAGACATACATTCACACACATGCACAGTCCTACATATATGCACACACACCCTTCCTCCAGCCACTTAGCCTCCATCTTTGAATCCCACTGGGGCCTCAAGGTCTGCCCACCCCCACCCGTAGCCATAAGGCTCCGTGGCTCTGTAATCCACTTTGAGAGCCCCACCAGGTCAGTAAACCGCATTTTGGTGACACTCCCCCGCCCCTCCCCCAGCCTTTGTTCCTCCCCCTTTGTCTGGAGAGGAAGCCTCCCTTCTCTGGCCCTCTTCACTCACCCCACCCCCCTTTGAGTGGGCTTCATGGTTTCCATGGAAACCAGAAAGGCCTAGCAGCCAGGGGTCGCTCACAAAACACTGCTTGTGCCACCATTTGGGACTGAGGAGACAGTGTGAAAGTGAGAAAAACAGCTTATGAAAGCCTCCCTCGGCCCCCAAGGTCTGGTTTGGGACGAAGGGACAGCTTTCTGTGTTCCACTTCAAAGGGATTTTGTTGGGTGAAGTTCAACCCCTCCCTGCCTGGCAGCCCTAGAGGAACACATGCATTCACACAAATACACATCTTCGCACACAGAACCCATGCCCATACACACACACAAAATCCATTCACATGCACATAGAACAAACGGTACACGTAGACATTCCCAAGTACACACATACCTTTGCTTATCAACTAGCTCTGTCGAGTTTTTCAACATTTCGCATTTACTACCATAGTAAAAAAAAATCTATTACCTGACTATTTCGCACATTACCAACAGACATCTGGCAGTAACAAACACCGAGGTGTGAAGCAACTGTCAAGCTAGGTCCGGTGGTAAAGGCTCTCAGTGGTCTGGCTGTGAAGTAGAGGTGTAACTTGGCAGTTATGTAAAGATGTACTCAGTTTCAGGAGAAAGACAGATGAGCTTTATGACCCCAGTAAACAGTCTCAGAAACGTAATGGGACAATTCTAGCAGCAATTCTCCCCTTTCATCCTCTGGGGCGGCTATGAGTCAGCGTCAAGTCATTGGCAGGGAGTCAGATTTCTGGTTTGGGCCTCATTCTCCTTGGGTAGTGGGCATTCTCCATCTTGGCAGAACGCTGGTTTGCGCGTAAGAACCTGACCTTTGGAAATGAATGGAGAAGTGGGGACATCCACACACACACTCACACATATACACATGACACACTCGCATGCACATCTACACGACCACTCACTTAAAACAACCTCATGTTGACAGATACACATTCACACGCAAACAGACACACTCACACATATACACATGATACACAGTGTGTGCACACATTCAAACATACACACATCCTTCTCTCTCTCACAGACACACACATACACAAACACACACTTACCAACCTCACCTTCCCAGTAGAGCTGGGTCAAGTCCATTAAGAAAACAACCTTCATGGATTGTTATAAGAGATGTAAGAACCCCTCCCCCCAATAAAATCATTTTTTTAAAAAGAAGAAAAGAGAACAACCCTCCCTAAAATGGCCTTACAGTGAGAACCCTTCCTGTGACCTCCCCGAGCTGCCCTCACCCTCCAGGGCCCCCACATCACCTTGTCCCTCAGGCCCTCTGTAGCCTTAAAACCCACACATGGAGAACTTTGCTCCAGGCTTCTGGGAATGCCTGGTGACAGGGGAGCTGCCCCAGCCGGTCCCACCCCAACTGAAGCCATCGCCCTGTGCTGGACTGAGGGCAGGGAACACAGATTAAAGAGAGCGAGCCAGAAGCACTTCTTTCCCCACTGTGATGGTTCCCAGCTTGGAAAGCCAGGTCGCTAGGCGTAAGCCCAGAGCAGAGATGGGTCCAGATCCCAGTGGACACTGGGCAGGCTGAATGAAAGCAGCGTCTAGTGAAAATGGGTAACAGCGACCCAGGCGGTTCCCATCACCCTTAAGGTACACTCCAGTATTCTGGTCGACAGTTATGTGATCTTCATTGAATTTTTGGTGTTGATAGATGAACTCATCTAGGGAGCAGTTTTGTTGTCATGGTTACATACTGAGCTTCTAACCAAAACGTCAGCAATTTGAAACCACCAGACGGATGGGGCCTTCTACTCTCATGAAGATTTACAATAAAACATTACAGTCTATGAGTAGCGGTGAAACAGGGCCCTCACCCACCCAAGAGGAGGGTGTTGTTTTTATCTTCACAGGAGAGGGAGAGAGGGACTAGACTTCAAGCCAGTGCACCAAGCTGTGAATGCAACATATCGACATGAAGCAGGGAACCAATAAAGGTCTGCAGGTCCAGCCCCTATCCCAACTACCTCAATTCACGTCAGAGGAAAGCACTGAAACTACAGCTCAGGGAGAGGGGTGAGTCTGATCAGAGCACACAGGATCAGACGGAAGAAGGAAGGAGACAGAGTGGAACACATTCTGGCCCACCAAGCCCCGAGGGCAATATTCCTGCTCAGAGCAGCCAACGCACAGAGAGGACCCTAGGACCGCCCCCCACCATGAGATACGATGTCCCTCACTGACCCATAGCGCTACGGGGGACAACACTGGAGACACAGTGTTGGAACTGTGCCCAATCTGACCCCACCACACTTGGGAAAAACGCTAAGGGCTTGCAACAGAGCAGCAAGGGGGCAAAGCAATGAAGTCCCCAGGGAATACCAAAAATAGACTTTAGGGATAGGACATGGCACTGCATCAGACTCAACCAGAAAATACTGCTAAAGGTCAACAAACAGACCTGGAACTACTTATAGGCTTTTCTTTCTTTTTTTTTTTAATTGGTTTTTTTGCTGTTTTGTTTTGCTCTGTCTTGTTTTTGTGCTTATTATTGTCTCTGCATGCCAATCTAAATAAGATAGTCAGGATAAACAATCCGGAGGAGAAAACAATGGGACCGATGGTTCAAGGGGACACGGGAGAGAGGGAAGCAAGGGAAAAGAATGGGGGTGTCAACTAACCCTGGGACAAGGGAACAACAAGTGATCTTAAATCAATGGTGAGGAAGGTATAGGATGCTTGGTGGGGCTTAATCAAGGGCAGTATAGCTGAGAGGAATTACTGAAACCCGAATGAAGGTTGAACATGATAGTCAGAGAAGAGGAAAGTAAAAGGAAATAGAGGAAAGTACTAGGGGGCAAAGGAAATTTTTAGAGGTCTAAATACATGTACATATGTAAATATATTTATATAACAATAAGGGAATAGATCTATGTACATATATTTATGTGTTAATTATTAAGGTAACAGATGGACATGGACTCAAGTACTCCCTCAACCAAAACAAGAACACTTTGTTCTAATGATCTGGCATTCCATGATGCTCATCTTCCCGACATAATCTCGGAAGACAAAGCAGGTGTATAAGAAAATGTGGTGAAGAAAGCTGATGGGTCCCGACTATCAAAAGATATAGCATCTGGGGTCTTAAAGGCTTGAAGATAAACAAGTGGCCATCTAACTGAGAAGCAACAAAGCTCACATGGAAGAAGTACACCAGCCTGTGTGATCATGAGGTGTCAATGGGATCACATATCAGGCATCAAAGACCCAGAACAAAAAATCATATCATTGTGTATGAAGGGGTGCACGAAGTGGAGACCCAAAGCCCATCTGTAGACAATTGGACATCTCCTTACAGAAGGGTCCCAAGGAAGAGATGAACCAGTCAGGGTGCAGTATAGCACTGATGAAACGTATAACTTTCCTCTAGTTCTTTAATACTTCTTCCCCTCCTCACTCG
>NW_022111316.1:5192110-5192960 GCF_000313985.2 Echinops telfairi | reverse complement strand
AAATGAGCTGATACCAAGGGCTCAAGTAGAAAGAAAATGTTTTGAAAATAATCATGGCAACATATATACAAATGTGCTTGACACAATGGATGGATAGATGGATTGTGTTAAGAGCTGTACAAGCCCAATTAAATGATTTAAAATTTTTTACAGAGTTACAGTCTTGGAAACTCACATAGGGCAGTTCTACTCTGTCCTCTCAGATCACTATGAGTCAGGAATGACTCAGTGGCCGGGAGATTTTGCATTTACTATGAGAGGCTAGTCCCTGGAAAAGGACATCAATAAGAGATACTGATACAATGGCTGCAACAGTGGGCTTAAACATTACAACAATTGTGAGGCTGGCAGTCTTTCGTTCTCTATAAATGGGGTCTCTGTGAGTTGGAGCCGAATCAAAGACATGGAACAACATGTGTCAGAACTGACTCAGTGGCAGTGGGTTGATAGAAATCAGTGTCTTGGTGACCAGGGGGCTGGCAGGAGGCATAGGGACATTGGGCTTCCATTAAGAGTAATGGAAAAATTCAGGAACTGTTAAGGGTGATGGTTAAACATGATGAATACATATATGTAAAATTACAAATGTGAAAAATGTTTTGTTACTTATATATTTGCCACAATAAAAAGAGAGTTGTTGGTGGGGTCAGCACTGGTCCAAGACCCTGATGCAGGGCCTCCCATGCTTTACAACACTTGCATTTTATTGATAGTTTGCAATAAAACTCTGCTGCCAATAACAGGAAAAAAATAGAGGGGCCAATAATAAATAAAGAATGGAGCCCTTGTGGGGAGGTGAGGAGCAAATCGGAGTCCAGAGCAGAGATGGGTCCAGATCCCAGTGGACACT
>NW_022111316.1:5185178-5186343 GCF_000313985.2 Echinops telfairi | reverse complement strand
TGTACGATGTGAGGGGCATACCCCTCAGAACAGCCACCCCTGGGAGACCAAAAGGGCAGCGTTTCCCCAAAAACAAAGTTCAGCAAGCAGGTTGGAGCAGAAAAGGGGGTGAATGCAAACAGGAAGCAGGGGAGGAAGTAGAAAGAGGGCTATTACAATGAGGGGGATTGCCTCTAGTGTCATGAAACAAAATGTGTATACATCGTTGAATGGGAAATAAAGGTGTCCAGTGAATTTCCACTCAAACCACAATAAAATGTTTTTTACCGAAAAAAGAACTGAAGGTGAGAAACAACCAGAAGCACCAAGGAGCTGGTTAAAGCTCAGTCTCTGGCCTCCGTTTCTCCTGGACTCCCCCTTCCTCCTGAAAGCCTCAATTATGCCTTCCCTTCCTCCCAGGGAAGCAGCAGTTCCTGAGGACCAGAGAAAAGGTCAGAGATCTCCACTGGCCTGGCCAAAAGCCACTGAGGTACTTCCGGTCAGGAGCCTCTGTGAGCTGCCACCCACCACAGGGAAACCCAAATAAAGTCACCCAGAGCATTTGGCCCTTTAAGGAAAGGTTATGTTTGAAGTCCAAAACATATTTATAACTCGATGAAGATTTCTTCCTACCTTTTAGGGACACAATCAACATCAAGAGAGCTGCTCAGGCCCATCCGTGCTGCACTTTCATGGCAAATATGGGCCTGAATCCTGAATGAATTATGCAGTCAATAGACTTTGCTTCTCACAAGCGCCTTCTTTATTCTGTCTTCCTTTCTTCTACCCTCAAATCTTGCCCAAAATTTGTCTGCCATCACTAAGTACCCTTATGATCTAAACCACTTTCTGCTTTCTCAAAGATGAAGCCCAGAAAAAAAACAGGCAAATCCATAATGTGAACAAAGAGCCCTGGGGGTGCTGGGGGTTGGTCCAGATAGACTAGAGAAACAAATCCATAGACACTCATATATGTGTATAAGAAAGAGCTTTATATACAAGAGCAGTTGAATATTGAGAAAACATTGTCCAGGGTGAGCCAAGAGAGACAGTATCTCCCGCCTCCAAGGGAAAAATACAAGAATTGCCAGAATCCTCAGGGGAAGGCCATGCCCGCAGAGAGGCCTCCTTGGCTATAACCCCATTGATAGACTAGACTCCACCCCTTCACTCTTAATCCTCTCAA
>NW_022111316.1:5183515-5184916 GCF_000313985.2 Echinops telfairi | reverse complement strand
TTGCCCAAGAACAAAGGTAAAGTTGGGAAAGGAGGACAAATGGAAACACGGAGAGGGAGGGAGATAAATGATGTTACTTGATGGGAATTGCAATCCATGACACGAAATAAAATGTGCATGAATTATGCAATGGAAAATAGGTTTGCTCTACAAAGATCACTCGATTCACACAAAAAGTTAAGGAGGGGAGGGGGTGTGAGGCTCAGGAACATTATCCAAAATGACCACCTGATATGGCTTAGTATATTTCCAGCCCAGGAGTGTTAGCAGAAAAAGAAAAGTTTACATAAAGAAGAAAGCTAACAGGCTTCCATTTGCCTGAAATTTTACAGGCATCATCTCATTTTCAGTTTTCAGTCTGGAATAGAACATAGACTTCCAGACAAACAAACAAATCTGGAAGAAGTACAACCAGAATGCTCCTTCGAAGTGAAGATGATGAGACTTTGCCTCAAATTCTTTGAACATATTATCAGAAGGGTTCAGTCCCAGGAGAAGAGCCTATTGGGTAAAACAGAAAGTCAGCATTAAAGAGGAAGGTCTTCAACAAGATGGATTGGCACAGTGTCTGCAATAGTGGACTCAAACATAGCATGATTGTGAGGATGGCATGGGACTGAGCAACACTTCATTCTGTCATGTATAGGGTAGCTATGTGCCAACTGGACAACAGAGAGATAGAGAGAGAGAGAGAGAGAGAGATAGGCACAACAACTCAGTTGTTCTCATAGCAATCTGGAAAGTAGATTTAATACTATTCCCATTTTACTAACAAATGTGGTTCCTAAGCACTCTCCAACTTACCCAAGGCCCAAGTCACTAATGCAAACAGAGCTGAGATTCCGCCTGAGGTCTCTCCAAGTCCAAAGTTCGTACGAAACACACCACAAATGACCAAAGGGATATCTGGAATCGTGGAGTAATTGAAGGAATCAGCATGGAGAGTTTGAGAAATCTCTATCAAATGCTAAACATCAGAACCCAAAATACCTTTCTCCTGGGACCAGTTCTGGGCCTGCCCTGGACTGAGGTGGCAGGCAGGACACCCTCACTCTAGTCTATCTTTAAAGCCAACGGCTAGCCATATTTCATCTTTCCAGCCCCCAAATGGTCAAGAATGAATGTGAATTGCCAGACATCCCAGAGATATTTGGAAGAAAAGGCAAGAGATGTCCTTAGTTAATTAAAAAGAGATCCTTGGTGGTACAACGGTTCGGTGCTGAGCTGCTAACTAAAAGGTTGACGGTTCAGGCCCACCCAATGGCTCCAGTGGAGAAAAGACCTGGGAATATGCTCCCACAAAAATTACAGCCTGAGAAGTCCCACGGGGTAGTTCTACTGTGTCATGTAGGGTCACTATGAGTTTGAATCCACTTAATGGCAGACAACAACAGGTAAATT
>NW_022111316.1:5181992-5183274 GCF_000313985.2 Echinops telfairi | reverse complement strand
TCTTGAGTCCATTTTCAACTCACTAAAGGACAGGGAAGACCTACCCCTGTGGGTTTCCGAGACTGCAATTCTTTATAAGAGTAGACTTTCTCCCAAGGAGCAGTCGGTAGTTTCAATTTGCTAACCTTGCAATTAGTAGGCCAACTCAAACCCACTGTGCCACCAGGGCTCCTAAGTAATAGGAAGAAATCTATAGGTAAAGATTTTTATGTCTTGAGCTTTCATGTCAATCAGCTACTCAGTGGTATTCAGAAATAATGGTACGGTGGACCCAGCAGAGATTTTGCAATTAAACAAACCTGATTTTGAATCCTGACACTGATATTTACTAGTTATGACCTCCAGAAAATTGCCTAACATTTCTGAGTTTCAATGTCTTATTCTGCAATATGGATATGAGAATGTGCCCATTACAGAGTTGTTAACGGGGTTAGGGATAATTTATGTAAAACCCCTAGCAGAATATCGAAGAACAGTAGATGTTCAACAACTGAATTGTGATGGTTCTTATGTGAACTAGTCATGGTGTTAGGAACAGCTCTAAGATATCCAGCCATACATGTTCCCAGGCAGAAGTGGGCCAAGCCAAGAAGCAGTCCATTCTTCCATCCTTATCTACAAAGTAGAGATACAGAGAAGCTCCAAACCCAGAACTGTTCCCAATGAAAGAAAGACATTTTCACCGACCCAATAGCAGCTGCTCTGGCCTTTCCTGAGCAGCCCTCTGCCTTCAGCACCTTCATTGGCCACCCATACTTAAAGGAGAATGTTCAGGCCCTCAGCATGACTCATCTTGCCCTTAACTCCCGTCACCACTAGCCTGTCCTCTCTCCCACTCACATACCTTCCAAACCAATCACTCAGTTCCCTGGGCCCTAGACATAATAACCCATGGCTTTGATTGTACAGAAGCTGCCTGAAGCTGATGCTTCTCCTCTCTGCCAGAACAACCCTCTGTCATCTTTAAAAGCTCAGTCAAATCCCGCAAACACATCTGTCTATATGGTTCCATCATGCTTGATATGAAAGAAAAGTTAGGAAAGAGGAAGGGAAGCAATAACACTTGCTTTCAGAGTGCCTACTAGGTGCCAAGCAAGAGCTACTGTGCTTATACTTTATACTGCTTATTTCTTGAAATACTACATGAGCTAAATCTTATCATTCCCGCATTTCAGATAAGAAGAGCAGTTCAAAACCACCTCGAAGGAAGCAGCACCAAAGCTGAAAACCATACAGCCTTTTATCCCGACTCCCCATACCTCATTGACACAGAGTTAGACAT
>NW_022111316.1:5177817-5181009 GCF_000313985.2 Echinops telfairi | reverse complement strand
TTTTGTAATAGACAGCCTACATTAGGGGATAGCCCTGAAGTCTGAATGCTACCTCCCAAATCAGGTACTTTCTCACTATCTGGGCTCCACCAATCTTATGAATTCGTTTTGCAACAGGACAACCTGAGTGCAGATGCAGAAGCTGTGTGGAATCTATTTTCTGACTAAGGTGGGAGAGGATGACAGACACGGTGAAATCTCAGAGACAAGAAAGGCACTGCTGATGGTATAGATCCAGGCAGGACTTCATCCCGTAAGTAGTGAGGTCCCTACTGAGGTTCTTGTTGTTAGCTCTCCTGGAGTCGACCAACACCTCACAGCATCCACCTGAAATGAAACAAATACAACAGTACCCAGTGCAGTGTCTTCCCTATGATTGATTGTGGATCGGGCAGAATTTTAGAAGTAAATCACTAGCTTTTTTTTCCCCTAGCCCATCTTAGCCAGGGAGCTCCACTGATACCTATTTGGAGTCTTAGCAATATACAATCCTCCAGCGATCAACAGGTAGGGACTGCACATGCGATGCATTGGCTGGGATTTGAACTTCAGGTCTCTCTCATGAAAGGTGAGCATTCTACCACCGAACTACCAGCTGGCCTCACTCACACCCAAACTCCAAGCTCACTACTTTTGAGTCAATTCGGAGTCATAACAACCTAGAGTTGAATAATTCTGACTCTACTACACTTCATTAAATCCATTTCCCGGGCAAGTCTCTGGTGGGCATGGGGGGGAGTTGGGGGTGGGTGGTTCTGTTGTCTGCATCTAAGATAACTGTAAAATGCAACCACACACTTGCCAGCCTGGCAAAACAAAAGCTGTACGGACTGCCCCGAACTCCTGGTAAGATCTGATTCCCCATCTAGACTGGCATCTCCATGGGCCTGGGACATCATAAGGACAAGATAAAACCCCAAACACAAACCCATTGCAATGGTCAATTTTGACTCATGGTGAGCCTATAGGATAGAGTAGAACTGACCTGTAGAGTCTCCAAGCTATAATCTTCACAGAAGCTAACCATTACACCTTTCTCCCACAGAATGGCTGGTGGATTTGAGCTATCAGCCTTTCAGTTGACAACTAAACCCTTTAAACACTGCCCCGCTTGAGCTCCTTAATTATAAACTCTCATATATATATAATGAAGAGAGGCCACTAGGGACCTTGTTCCCAGGCTGCACTTCAGGATCTCAGACACAGTAACAGAGAATGCAGCGGACTGGCCCTCCTCAGACATGAAATAGTAGTGGGTTATCTTTCGTGACTCAGACTCCACCTCAGAAAAGAGCTTTTCCGAAGGAGCTTCTCAAAATGGGGAGGACAATAGCAGCATCACTAAAAAGAAGTCTGTCGCCTCCCACAGAAGCAACTTGAGGGGCAATATGTTTTTGAATTTGCAGCTTTGGAGCGTTTGCTGAAAGATCAGCTCCATTATGGGGCATGGAAAAGAGAACTGGGAGTCAGGAGAGCAGAGTTGAGTTCCAACCAAGCCACCAGCCTCCCGTGTGTTGGAGATATGTCCCTTCCCTGGGCCTCCATTTCTTTCTGGAAAAAAAAAATGAGGGTGTGGTTTTCACTGCCTGTTCTCTTTCAGATCATTTGCCTTTAAATAACTCAAGGCTCCATTGATGCCTCTCTCATGTACCTACTGCCCCTAGTCTGGCTTCACAGATTGTGCAAGTAGGTAGGTTGTGTGGGGGACCAATAATACCCAACTGGGGAATGAGTTGGGTCTAGTCCACACTCCCTGAAGTGCGTGCATCCTGGAGTGAGGCTGGAAAAATGCAAGAGAAGCATTTTTCCTACATTGCACCAGGGCATCATATGAACTAGACACGGACCTATTTGCACTTCATTCACACCCTTGCTTCCCTCCTCTTCATTGAAGTCATTCTACCCACCTCTCGGGCACTCCCTTTATCAGTGCAGACTTTAGCTCCTCATTCTAATGATATTCTTATTACAGCAAATCTTAAAATCTTCCATATTGACCCCTGCAACTCACCCAGTCACCTAGCCTCTCATTTCCTGGATGTCTTCCACCCCAACAACCTTTTTCTCCACCCAACTGAAATCACCCAGTTAACAGCCACACCATGGACCCCATTCTGGCCAGAATTCTCTATTTCAAAAGTCTTTACTTTGACCTCTTTCTCCAGTCCTTTTGCTCACGAGCTCTAGTAACCCCACTCGCACATTTCCTGTTCCTTATCCTGACTGCTCATCTATTGATCCCACCACACGTCCCCCCTCCAGCAGTCCCCTCCAGTCTTTGCTTCCTTCCTTCCACAAACTGGATCGTATTGTCCTTCTTCTAATGACTCTCTAGCACCCACCAACACCCTTCCATCTCTCTTCTCTGTCACAGCCACCTTGCAAAAAGCCAGCACTAGCTGAGCACCTGTTCTGTGCCTACCACAGCATCTAAATGCTGCCAGAGAAAAACCACAGAGCCAATCCAAGTGATTTCACTTTAACCTCATCAACCCAAATTTCAAGTGGAGAATCAGTCAGGGTTGTATGATTTCCAAGGGATTGTGCTTTTTCCATTTTCCAAGATAATTATTCCTTGAAAACTTCCCATACTGACGAATGAAGTTTGAAACCCACCCAACACCACTAAAGAAAAAAATGCCTAGTGGTTTCCTTCTGCACAGGTTGCAGTCAAGAAAAGCCTATGGAGCAGTTCTATTCTGTAACATGTGAGATCACCAGGAGTCAGAGTCCACTCAACGGCGATGGGTTTGATTTCTTGGTTTGCGCATACTTCATACTCAGCCGATGGCCACAGCTGGAACCAACTCTCCCAGCCTCCTTTGAACCTAGTATCAGCATGTGCTCTGGGCTCCCCAAGTCATCCACTTATAATTTACTTCCAAATTCCAAAACTCAAACACACCCAATGACATTGAGTCGATTCTCTATGTAACATGTCCAAGACTAAATCTTTACAGGAGCAGACTGCTTCACCTCTCTCAGGGTAGTTAGTTGGTTTGAACCATCAACCTTGAAGTTAGCAACACAACACCTTGCCCACAGTGCCACCAGGGTTCCTTACAAAACCAAGACACTTTCACCTTCCTACCACTGAAGTCCACCATACTACCTGTGACTTAACCCAACCTCTGCAACTTCTTTCCGGATCTACTGAAATTGCATTCTCTCTTTCTTTTTTTTCTTTTTTTT
>NW_022111316.1:5174972-5176266 GCF_000313985.2 Echinops telfairi | reverse complement strand
TATCCAGACAGACCTGCGGAGACAACAACATGCACAAAAACAGGACAGAGCAAAACCAAGCAACAATGTACAACAAAACAGCAACAACAGCAAGCCACTGGCAAAGAACAAATTAACTCTTTCCATCAAAGGCAGATCATGGACTGGTGAGAGGAAGAAACAAAGGAGGACTCAATGCTTAGGGACCACTGAGTTCCTGTTAGGAAGAATGGCAGAATTAGGGAAGAGATAAGGATAATGAACAACATGGTGAACATAATTAATGACACTGAACTGTACATGTGAAAGTTGTTGAAATCTCAAATGTTTTGTTACATGTGTATTTGCGATTAAAAATTGTTAAAGTCAAGGCTCCCTTGTGTCCTCTCACTTGATTGAGATCAGCGAGCATGCCTCTGAATGACTGGTGTGGAATTATATAAGATTGTCTTTTCTAACCCCCTAGACAGGGAGGATGAGATTTGCGCAGACTTCAAAGTCTACTGAGATGAAGGCTTTTAAATGAAAAGGAAATCAGAATATATTATTGTTTATCGTGCCTTTCCAACAAATCTCTGACAAGATTAATTTTATATGCAAACTTCTGGTCACATGTTTCTGGATTGATTTTGTTGTTGCCCACCAGATGAAAAGATTTTAAATGCAAGAAGAATTACCAGCCAACACATTGCCTGAGTTGAGCACGCCTTCCTCCCCGATCTCTTTTTATCATGGCCATGACCCTCTGAAGAACTCAAAAGCGGAAAGGCGCTCATCAAATCATTGTTCTGGAAAAGGAGAGGTGGGAAGAGAAAACAGAATAAAATCAAAGCCTACTGGTTATTTTACATGTACCAGAAACTGTGCAGGATTCCTGCAAGGCTTACTTCTTTTAACCTTCAAAACAATTCTACGGAGTACTTATTGCTGTCATTCCATTTTACATCGGAGCCAACAGTCCATTGATGAGTATGGTGACCTAAATCTTTACTGCTCTAGTCCATGGACCCACAGTATCCAGCTTTACCTAGCTTCTTTGGGAAACAAGATTCTTGTGACACGCCCTAAATCCAAAGCTCATCATTGCTGGAATTGACTGTGACTCATGGTGACCCTGTGTGGTACAGAGTAGACTTCTCCATAAGATAGTCTTAGTTGTAATGTTTTTGGAAGCAGATGGCCAGGGCTTTCTTACGTGGGGCCACTAGCTGGGTTTAGACCATCAACCTTTAGGTTAGTAATGGAATGCAAACCACCCAGGGACCTGGACACACTCTCTCACTCACTGCCATTGAGTCACTGCTGACTCGTAGCA
>NW_022111316.1:5173922-5174773 GCF_000313985.2 Echinops telfairi | reverse complement strand
CAGGCTGTCTGTGCTCTTAACAGGATGGACCACAGAGCCACCAACGCCAGAGTTTCGCACAAGTTAAGCGGTTGCTAAGACATCTTGGGTATGTCAAATCCATGTTTGGTTACTTCTCTGTCTACTTCCCCAACTATCCTTCCAAAGTCATATGTATAAAGGAGGCCCCCGGAGACCATGGAAAGCAGGGCCTGGGGGTCAAGAAAGCCACCCCATGCGCAACAGTGATCTTAAAGACGCCACTTAAACTCCCGGGGCCTCGCTTTCGTCTCTGGTGAGGTGGGAGGGTTGAACAATCCTTTCAAGCTCCATTATGCTGTGTTTCTTCTGCCACCATGCTGGGCTTCCTGGCTCCTGACACAACTCGACTAGAAACCATTTCCTGCAATGCCTATCTTTAGACCACTCCTTTGGTAATTGCTGTGTCGCTTTCCCAAAACATGTCTTGATACGGATCGTATTATTAGCACCACAAATAATCACTGCCTCCCAGAGATCCTAACTAACAGCCTGACAACACCCCCAGTGCAGAGCCAGCTGCATACCAGGGATACACATGGGGAGGCCAAGTCACATCCCAGAAACCAACGAACCACCAAATTGGCGCATCCCACAGCCTACGACAGGGATTGCCTCCAGGTTCTACAATCCCAGCATCTGACAATCCTGACAATGCCCAGGCTCTAAGCAGCCGTTATCCCAGTGGCCAAAGTGCTCTCTCTGCCAAAGAAACCTGACCCAGTCACCCCAAGTGAAGCCTGGGTCCCCCTCTTCCATCAGAGGCCACTCATCCCCACCATACAGGAAGACCTCCTGAACTCGAGAACATAGTCCAGACCCAAAAGAAAGAC
>NW_022111316.1:5170783-5172258 GCF_000313985.2 Echinops telfairi | reverse complement strand
GATACCTAATCCCTTTGACACCTCGTGATCACACAGGCTGGTGTGCTTCTTCCATGTAGACTTTGTTGCTTCTCAGCTAGATGGCCACTTGTTTACCTTCAATCCTTTAAGACCTCAGATGCTATATCTTTTGATAGCCGGGCACCATCAGCTTTCTTCACGACATTTGCTTATGAACCCATTTGTCTTCAGTGATCATGTCGGGAAGGTGAGCATCATGGAATCCAGTTTAATATAGTGTTCTTACATTGAGGGAGTACTTGAGTGGAGGCCCAATGTCCATCTGCTACCTTATAACTAGATCTATAAATATATGCACATAGATCTAGTTCCCCATCATCATATATAAACATATTTACATATGTACATGCCTGTATTTAGGCCTCTATAAGTGCCCTTTGCCTCCCGGTTCTTTCCTCTATTTCCTTTTACTTTCCTCTGGTCCCACTATCATGCTCAGCCTTCATTTGGGTTTCAGTAATTCCTCTAGGTTGCTTTGCCCTTGATCAAGCCCTACCAGGCTTCAATGCTGTCCTCTCAAGTAAATTCTTCTGTGGGGAGGGCTGCCTGTGGACTCCTTAATCGTAACACTCACCCAGCCCAGCATTTCTAACAGCAATCTCAACTTCCTTGCTTGGGCTCTTTTAAAAGCAATCAGCTTGTTTGCTTCAAGCAAATATATATATATTGCTTCAAGCAAATTATATATATATGGAATCCAGGTGGTGTAATGATTACACATTGGGCTTGCTATCCAAATGGTCAGTAGTTTGAAACCACCAGCAGTTCCTCAGGAGAAGGATGGAGCTTTCTAATCCAGTAAACAGTTACAGTCTCAGAAACCCACAGGAGTGTTGCTATGAGTCAATATTGACTCAATAACAGTGAATTTGGTTCATATGTGTGTGTGGGGGGAGGGGGGGTGTTACATAATTTGATGTCAACTTGAAAATATATAATAGTGTAGGGGTGGTATCCAACTTGTCAATCGGGTCATGGCCTGATGGTGACTCCTTGTGGGCGTGGTCTTCGCATGGAGAGGGTCCTGGGAACCTCCTCTCTCTCTCTCTCTCTCTCTGCCTTCACCTTCCTGCTGGCAAGTCACTCTGAGACCTACCAGAGCCGCCACCATTGGATTCACAAGACTTTTCACCCACTGGCCTGCGATATTCCTGCCTGTGCATCATTGCATGTGGCTTCATGAGTCTGAAGAGGGACTGATGAGCCAGTGTTGGACGTATGGACTTGAGTTGAAGTAGGCTGGGATGTTTCCTGATACATAACTACTTCTTGATATAAAGATCTCTCTTATACATATATGAGCGTCACTGGATTTGTTTTTTTAGTCAAACTGCCCTAACAACACATACACACACACACATACACACAAACAAACATATATACAAGGGAGTACCCAAAAAAACTGGATTTTTTTTTCCCAAAGCTATTGTGGCGGTTACATAATCTCCTGTCAA
>NW_022111316.1:5157336-5170058 GCF_000313985.2 Echinops telfairi | reverse complement strand
GTTATGAAAAAAAAGCCAAAGTGAGAGGTTGGAGAACTCCCAAGCCCTGCTCAGGAGACCATGGAGCAGTTTTAGAGGAAACCAGCTCAGTCCCAGGGGAAGAAAACACTGGAAGTCATCCAAAGGTAGTAAACAATCCTGGCCCCCCAAATTATCCAGAGACCCAGATTCTAGCCCTAGCCCCCAATCTGCTTATCCTCCACCTGCTGAGACACCAACGGCATTTTCTAGCTTTCTCTGAATGACCCACCACTCAGACGGGAGGTGTAGGGGAGAGGCCTGGTGAAAACAAGGATGGGTCTTCTTCCAAGTCCTCTGAGGGGCTATGCCTTCATATCCCTGGTGTGCCTTCTGTCCAGAACCTGTTCCCTATGAACCGCCCACCTCACCCCTCCCCTCCAGAAGGGCAGGCTCCCGGCATTCTGTCTGTCTCACCCTTTCTCAAGTATTCCTGAGGCCACCGACCTAGACTTATACCACTGTTTCCATCAGGGGCCCTCAAAGCCCTTAGACAACCTTCCCCTCAGCATTTCCTCACCCTTGATTAGAATCGCTCCCTTAACTGTGGTCTCCACCACCAGCCTCTGAGCCGACTGGGTGTGAGTCGCCATTTGCTCCTGGGGTGGGGGGTGGGGTGGGGGGTGTCCAGCACCCTGTGAGTCATAAATAAGGGCACGTTGAACCGACGAGGCAGGAGGAGGTAAGAGAGGGAGGGAGTGAAGAGACGCAGGAACAAACGAATTGCTCTCTGCTCTCATAATTGTTTGGGTAACTTACAGGAAATTTCCCAAGAGGGTTGGTGAATTTTTTGACAACATCTGTTTGGAAAAACAACAACAACAGCTCAAATGGCTTGTTGTTACAGTTGTCAATTCCGTCAGGATTTTCCCTGGTGGTTTCAAAATCGGGAAAACAAACGCTGCGAGCCAGTCTTCCATCTTCTGCCCTCCCTCCCAGTTTCCCCTCCTCGTCTCTCACTTCATCCGTCTTTCTCCTCAGTGCTGTCTCTGTCTGTCTCTTTCTCTCACTCTCCACTTTGTCTCCACTCGTCTTCTCTGTCTGCCTCTCTCTCTCTCTTCCCACTCTGGCTTTCTGTCACACACACACACACACACACACACACACACACACACACACTGCTTTTCCACCATTCCCCTCCTACCTCTTACCCCGTCTTTCTCCAGCTCCCCTCTCCTTCCTCATCATTGAACATCTTCCCTGTACCACCACCACCCGCCCCCCTCGCCTCAGCCACCATGCTGCCTCTGTGGTGCGTTGAGAGGAGCATCTCGGTAAAGATAGGGGGCTTTGGGGCTGGACACTCAGCCGGTTGCAGACCTGGCTCTTGTAGGAACTCGTTGTGGGACTCTGGTCAAGGGTTATCTCTAAGCCTCAGTTTCCTTCTCAGCAAAAGGAGGTACAAATGCGCCTCCGGAGGACAGCCACAAGGACCAAAGCGGCAATGTTTGGAAGATGCTCAGCGTGCAAACATCAAAAACCGATGCCTTTCCCGTGGTCGTCGGTTCTGCTCAGTAATTCCCTGAGCACAGGGCCCCAGAGGCCTTGGTTAATGGTAGGGGACAGCTCTGGACAGAAAACGCCCCCCCCCAAGGGTCCCTGCACCCCTTTTCTGCCCCAAATAGGTCACCTACCAGGGCCCAAGTCCCGACCCTTTGATTTATTGTGCCCACTTTAATTTGGGCAGAATCTCTCCGGGTGGAGCTGTCCCCAAATGTGGCCTCTCCCACAAGTCATTGCATGAGGCTTTGTGTAAGGAGGCAAGAGCAGGAGACTGTCATTGTAAAGTTCTAGGATGACACCATCCACTGCCCTCAAGTCAATTCCACCCCAGAGCAAACCTGAGATCAAGGTTCACACTGTCCATCTGAATGCAAGCAGGCGGCCTCATCCTCCCCCTACCCCCTAGAGAGCAGCTGGGGGGTTTGCGCCACCAACCTGTGGTTAGCAGCCCAACACCTAACTGGCTGAGCCACTAGGGATCCTTCAGGGGGGGCTGCGCTTTCTTTTTTCACGTTGTTTTTGTTAACTTTAAAAAATAAACAAAATAAAACAGCCAGGGCTCTATTGGGAGAGCAAGATTTAAACTTCTGGTTCAAACTAGGTGGGTGTTCACTTCATACTAATGAATCGATGAATGAATGAGTGAATGAATGAATGAATGAATGAATGGAGTCCATACCCAAACCATGCCTGTGGTCATCAAGTCCATCCCAACCCACGGTGGCCCCAGGTGTCACAGTAGACCTGCCCTCCTAGGCCATGTCTTTCTTCCCCGGCATCCTCAGGTAGGTTCCAGCCACCATCTTAAGGGTTTGTAGCCCAAAGTAAACCTTTTGCAGGACCCAGGGATCTTGAATGAGTCCACAGGGGGTGGTAAGTGAACAAAGGCATGCATGAACGGAGGAAAGATGGGAAGAGATGGTGGTGCTCCCCCCACCCCCACCCCAGGTCTGGGCTAGACTCCAAGCTCAGGAGCATGGCCTGTAGCTTTCCTGAGTCTAGGACGTTCTTTATTCCTGTGCCCTCCCCAATCCAACTCCCATCTGCTCCCTTTCCTGGGGAACAGTCTGCTCCCTCCATCTTCTTCCCCCTTTCTGCCATCCCCCACCCCAGGTTCCCACATAAATCCCTACTCTGAGATCCCACTTCTCCTCGTTCCCTAACCCCATTCTCATCCCATGTCTGCCCTACTGCACCATTTGCAAACTGGCGGCATTCTCCTTTCCCAAGACCCTTTTGTGAGGGAAGGCTTTGGACACAACCGTTTCACAAAACAGATTTATTTGGATGAGCCACAATGATTAACAAGGTCAGCAAACAGCAGACATTCCCAAGAAGAGCCAGGATGTAGGGAGGTGGGGGGATCTCCTAGCCTGCAGCATCCTCATCCTCCTCTCCCCAGACTCCTGAGTTCCAGGCAAGCAGTCTCTGTAGGGTCCCAGAGGGGTACCCTCTGCCCTTTCTTGAAGCTTCCGCCTGCCCTGACTGGATCTTTTCAGGACAGCCCTGGGCAAAGTCGGTGAGTCTGTGGAAAATTCTAGTTAGTCTGTGATGGAGAGACTTTGCTGAAAGGAGACCTTTGCCCTCTCCTGGCTCTGTCCCAGGAAACTTCAGGACATCCATGACCATCAAGCCGGGCGCTTCCTGCCTCTGTGGTTCTTGTCTTGTCCTTTGTGTCGAGTCTTCCAGAAACAAAACCCGGAATGCACACCCAGCACCCATCTCACAAAGAATCCCCCAACAGTTTCTTCCTCAAGGTTTCTCCAGCAGTGTGGATGCCATCCATCAGCGTGGGCACACAAGCACGCACACACACACACACACACACACACACACACACACACACACACACGCCCAGCAGGAGAGGCCAACAGGCCAACAGGTCCCATCCCAGGGGTGAACCCTACCCCACTTGCTACCCCATGGCCTCCTTAGGAACAGGAAGATCAAAGAGAGAAACGCTCACTAACTCAAAGCAAAGTGGGGAGGAATAGGGAAAGGGGCCACGGACACTTTTAAAAAAGACGTCCTGCCTTGAGTTAGAAAACCATCAGGGACCAGCTCATAGGAATTCCCCAAGCCTGGGGCACCAGACCCTTGCACGGGGAAACCTCCTAGCCAAGATCCCAGTGCAAGCAGTCCACGGACCAGCCGTCTGAGCCCCCAAATCCAGCAGGAAGTGGACTCGGTTGTATCGCGCGAGGAGACTGTGCGAAGCAGATAGACGCGGTGGTGTGTGACAGGCGGAGGGGGATGTTTTCCAAGGGACACAGATCACTGCTCTATGGATAATGAATTGCCATGGGCATACATACACTTAAAGAGCAAGCCTCCCCACCCCAGCCCAGCCAAAGTGATGCTTGGTACCAAGTAGCACCAGAACCCAAGTAAACCAGCCCAAGGTGATGGGTGGAGGTGGGGAGTTGGGGGACAAGCTCACCACTAGAAACCTGAAAAAAGGGTGGGAGGGCCAGGATTTGGGGAAGGGAGCCAAGCAGCATATGGACTACACGCAAACACACACCCCCTCCTTCAGTCCCACTTGCTGTCCATTCCTTCTCCCTCCCCAAAGCCCCATTCGTGGGGTGACACCATCCTTGGTGTCAGAGTTTTATCAGCCCTGCACCTTCCTAGCCCTGCAGAAAACAGAGGCTAAATGAAGGAGCCTGGGGAAACGACAGAATGCACACTTCATCGACTCCTGGGAGGGGCTCCAGGAAAGAAACCCTTTCTGAAGAGGAGCTGGATATTGCTTTTAGTACCAGGGGCTGAAAGGACTCGACCTGATCCAATTTTAGGGAACATCCTGGAGCTCCCAGCTGGCATGCAGCCCACACGCACCACAGTCCCTAACTCCTGAAACAAGCTTTCAGGCTGCTTGATCCTTAACCCTTAGGGGTCTTCAGAAGGAAGAGGCAAAAGGGGGGAGAAGGAGCAACAGAGGGGTGAGGAAAGATCTAGGAAGGGGAGTCAGGGGCAGAGGGTGAGGACTGAGTGTAAAAATGCGGGAGGGGAGTGGCCCAGAGGGGAGAGATTGCAGGGAGAAAAATGTCCCGAAGCTTCCAGAAAGGGGGTGGGGGGTGAAGGCGAGTTAGCTCCTCCTGAAGCAAAGTCTCACACTTCAATACTTTGAGATCAGGGTGACCACCCCTAGTTTTTACCAATGGAGACACTGAGGCTCTGAGGCCGTGCACACACTGTCTAGCAGTTACTGAGCAAGTGAGTCCACAGGACCAGTCTCCTTCCAGTCAACCCAAGCCTTTGGGAACTAAGTGAGTACGAGGGGCCAGACAGAGCTATCTGAGAGGCAGGGAAAGGCGCGAAGGCAGGCCAGAAGGAAGGAGAGTCACTCTACCTGATTTTCAGAAAGCAAAGGGAAAGGTGAGGGGGCAGAGCCCCTGGGACGCAGGGATGCCAGCCCTAGTCAACCACCAGAGTCTCTTGGCTGTAGGGAATGGACTTCTCCTGCATCTGCTCCCCGCCCCTGCCCAAGTTGGGGTTGGGCCCCTGGCTGTGCCCCGAGGAGTAGCTGGCCGACTTCTCCCCACTGCTGCTGTGGGAGGCCCCCACACACCCGCGGTGGTCCCAGCAGAGCATGGAGGTGCAGACCTTGCGGAAGCGGGGATCAAAGAAAGCGTAGAGGAAAGGGTTGAGGCAGCTGTTGACGTAGCTGATGCAGGTGCAGTAGGGGAAGAGGTTCATGAGGAAGCGGTCAAAGTCACAGGGCCAGTGCAGCAGGTTGCCCAACAGGTAGAGGGTCTTCACCAGGTGGTAGGGCATCCAGCACAGGGCAAAGGTGACCACGAGCACCACGATGATGCTGAGCAGCCGGCGCCGCTTCCGCAGGCCCTCGACGCGCTCCTTGCGAAAGTGGCTGGCAATGGTTTGGGCGATGAAGAAGTAGCAGGTCAGCATGATGGTAAAGGGCACCACAAAGCCCACGGCGGTGGACGAGACCCCCAGGCCCACCTCCCAGGCCCACTCTGAGCTGGCGGAGGCCACCAGCGAGTAGTCCATATAGCACTGCACGTTGGAGCTGTTGTCCAGGTGGTCGGTGGCTCGTAAGACCATGGCCGGCATGGCCAGGAGGGCGGCCAGCACCCACAGGACAGCGGTGGCCACAGCCCCGCTGACCCGAAGCCTCAGGCGCGCATTAGCCACGGGCCGCACGATGGCCAGGTAGCGGTCGAAGCTGAGGCCCGTGAGGCAGAAGACACTGGCGTACATGTTGACGAAGATGAGATAGCTACTGAGCTTGCAGGAGAAGGTGCCAAAGGGCCAGTCGTAATCCCAATAGGTGTAGGTGGCCCACAGCGGCAGGGTCACCACGAAGGTCAGGTCGGCCACTGCCAGGCTGGCGATGAAGATGTCAGCTGAGCGCCTCTTCTCCCGGCTGCTCCGAAATACAGTCCAGAGGACCAGGCCATTGCCCGTGGTGCCCAGGAAGAAGACCAGCATGTAGATGGCAGGGATGAGCGCCCCGGAGGACTTCCAGTCTGTGTATTCACACTCAGACTGGTTGTCGGCCCCATAGTAGTTGTCAAAATCACCGCCGTCGCCGCCGCTGTCCTCCATGCTGGGGAGCGCAGAGAAGAGAAGCAGGGGTCCTCGGAGACCAGCCCTGAGGCTTAGTTGCAAATGAGGGCTTAGTCAGCCACTCGGCAGGGGCCCTGAGCTTCTAAGTGCAGCCTCAGAGAGTGGGCAAGGTTTGAAGGTGGACACAGCCCTTCCCGGAGCTCCAGGAGCTCCCTCTGGGATGGCCTGGGCCCTGGAGGATGCCTCTCATCTGCGGGCTTCCCTCCACCCTCCCCAGCCTCCAGCCCAGCCAAGACACTTCCTTGCGCCCTCCTGAGTCTCTGTCTCCTCTTGGCTCGCCACTCCCTCCTCCCACCTCCAGACCAGCCCCTCACTTGGGAAACTTAAGATCTCTAAGTTACAGCCCACTTGTTTTTTTGCTTTCCCCGCCCCCCCTTCTTGTCACCAGGCAAAGTGGACCAAATTGACCCCTGCTGTACTGGGCAGAATGTTATCTGGGAGTTGCAGCCTGCTGCTCTCCTCCTGACTCCACCTCCTCCCTCTGACAGCCACCCCCCTTCACCCCAGCCTGGGTCCCTGCCCTCCAAGGATTTCCTCTGGTCACCATCCCCCTGCCTACCCACCTCAGCCCTCTCTACCCTCCAGTTCTCACTCCCTCCCACCCCCACTTTACAGGAACAAATTATGCAGATTGAAATTCAGCCACCGGAGCTGGGGAAGAGGGTGTGAGGTTTAGCTGGATGGGCCCAGCATCTGGCCGCAGGCACTCTGGTAGGTGAGTCTACTCCAGGAGTCTGCTGCTCTCCTCCTGCACCCCCACTTTACCTTCCCTCCTGCACTTGACCATCTTCCCCACTGACCTCCTAAAGCCAATCCCTGTGCTGTTCGCTGTAACCCTCTCTCCAAGAAGCTTTGTGGTTTGCACACTCAAGGATGGGGAAATCACCCTAGAACTCAAAAAAATGCTTGCAGAATGGCAGTTTGCGGATTTCTTTGAGGGATGGGCATTAGAGGGGCCAGGAGAGACTCACAGGTTGAAAGAAACCGCAGACCAAAGGAGTTTCTTTGAGATGTTAGATCTATGGGGAAACCGAGGCCCCACAAGGGAAATGCCTTGCCCGAGATCTCAGGGTTAGTTTTGTTATAGCTGGGTTTTTTGTTGTGGTTTTTCTTTCTTTCCTTTCTTTTTCAAACACATAACTCAGTGGCTAGGGTAAGGTAGGTGATGTGTAGGTGATTCATTGAGTGCGTGAGTAAGTGGATGGGTAAATTAAGGATAGAGAGGATTCTGGCTAAAGCAGAATAAAGTATATGAATGACTGTGTGGAGCCCCAGTGTCGTGGTGGTTTTTCATTAGGTGACTTACCAAAAGGTCAACAGTTTTAAACCACCAGCCCCTCCTTAGGGAAAGACAAGGCTTTCTATTCATTTAAAAAGTCACAGTCTTGGAAACCCACATGACCACTGTCCTCTGGGGTCCCTATCAGTCAGAATTGACTCCGTGGCAGTGAGCTTGAGAGTGGTTTGAAAATCAGGATACATATATCCATTCTCAGGCTTTTACGTGATGCCTCTTCTGCTTTCTCTACCCTCCATGGACCAAACAAACAAAAAACCCAAGCCCACTGCCATCAACTCAATTCTGACTCATCGTGCCCCTACACATAGAGTGCCACTATTCCAGGGGGGTTCCTCGACTATCAATCTTTAGGAAAGCAGACTGCCAGTCTGCCTCATCTTTCTCCCGTAGAGCAGCTGAGGGGTTCCAACTGCCAACCTTTCATTAATGCCCAACACCTAACCCACAACACCAGGGGTCTTCTTTTGTCCCAGGACAGGGAGGGTTCTAGAAGACCACATGGGGGACAGGATGTTGCAGCTAGAGGAAGAAGACAGGAAGGGAACAGTCAGTGAGCAGCTCTCATGGGCACAATCCCATCAAAACCTACTCAGCCCCAACTGGTCCCTTCTTTCCCTTTGGGCAAGGAAGAAGGAAGGAAGGACAAATTAGGGTGGAAATGCACATTCTTCATCTCTTCCCCATCCAAAGGAGGGGAGGTGACCTAAAGTTGAGACACAAGGGAGGGAGGTCAAATCAGGAAATGAGTCTTCATCCAAGGCAAAAGACTTCCAAGCTGGAAGGCATGCTCCGGAGGGAGGGCTGGTCAGAAATCTGGAGGGACCCTGTGTTAGTCTGGTTTGACTAGAGAGACAAATTCATAGACACCCATGTGTATAAGAAAGAACTTTATATAAAAGAATAATTGTATATTGAGAAAACATCCCAGCCCAGTCCAGATCTAGTCCGTAAGTCTGATATTAGCCCATGTGTCTGATACTAATGCAGAAATTCCTCTTTAGACTCATGCAGCACATGTGATGATGCCGAATGCAGAAAGATCACAGGCCAGTAGGTAGAAAGTCTTGTGGTTCCAGTGGCAGTGGAAGCATCTCAACACTGGCGCAGGTCTCCACGTGTCTCCTCCAGCTCTCTGAGTGTCTCAACAGCAGGAAGGGGAAGGCAGAGAGAGTGTGTCTGGCCTCTGGTGAGCTATTTCTCTCCATCTCGCCTCCAAATGAGGTCATCAAGCTGCGACATGATTGACAGGCTAGACTCCGCCCTTTCACTCAAGTTGACAGGAGATTATATCACTGCCACAAACTCAACTTCGGACAGGAGCCAAGTCAGATATGAATATGGGTAAAGAAGTCAGTATGAGGTAGCATGGAGTGGTGGAGACTGAGGCAAAACCAAACCTTCACACTCCATCAAAATAAAGCCTTCCCAGCTACAGTCTGTAGGTGCCATGAGAAAACGTGCAGTATATGGAATATTGTTCAGCAATAATAAAAAGCAATGACCACACTCCTGAACACCACAAGACATGGACAAAACTGGAGAACAGTTATGCGTAGCACACTTAGTCAATCTTACAAAGATACGTATTTAACAATACCATTATTTTAAGGATAAACAAAGACAAGACTTCGATGACTTCAAGGAGTCCGGGGGAAAGAGCGCGGGAAAGGGAGAGGGGAGGGATAGGATATTGAGCAAAGGAAGGATGAGGGTGGGGGCAGGGGAAGAGAACCACATATAGGCTTAACAGGATGTTGTTGTTGATTTCATTTCTTGAGATGGGCCATGCAAATATCTACGATGTGTTTCTTTAAACACCAAAAGAAGAAGAAAAAAATCCCTCCAGATTCCTTATCCCCTTCAAACCTAAATAGTGGTCTGCGTGGCTACAAACTTTTTTTTAAGGTTGAGGGATAGGAGAGGGTAGGAAAAGTAAGACTGAAATGTACTTGGAGTCTTTAGTGACAAACAAGTTCATCTCAAACAAACAAACAGAAAGGGAAATGTGGAGCCTAGCATTAATAGACCTTGCTTTTTCTTTAGATTTCCAAAGAAGTTCAAATTCTGGATTTTGCATGAGAGAAATTACCCGATTGGTCTCCCTGGGGAATGCCACCCCTTTGAAACTAATCAACAGGTAAACTAGATGCTGGGGTGATGGCCTTTGAATCAGAGCTGAGCAAGAACACAAGGTAAAAGGAAGGTAGGCCAAGAAGGAAGAGAAGTGACTGCAGAGAGAGAGAAATGGAAAGGAATGTGGAGAGAAGCCTTAGGATGCGATGGGAGGCCAGAGAGAAAGATGCTGAGAGCCTGGGATGACCTGCAGGCCGTGTGCACTGATTAACGGGAATGAAGAATGATGACCATGCTGGTGTTTCGCTTGGGGATTACAGAACCATCCATCACTCGCTATTGTTCCAAACCTTTTGTGCATTTCACCTCCATTAATATCTCTTTTCATCAGGACAGCAGCACAAGAAGGTAGACCCGTTCATCAGCCTTACTGCCCACAGCCATCAAGTCATTTCCAACGAGAGCAGAGAGCCTCAGTTTTCTCTGGCAAAGCATCTGGTGGGTTTGAACCACCGACCATGTTAGCAGTTCAAGGCTTACCGGCAGCACCACCAGAACTCCTTAGCCTCACTTTACAGATGAGGAAACTGAGTCATACAGAGGTAGTTAATATCACCCATCTTGCGACTAACAGCCAGAATTTGAACCAAGGCTGTTTGAGTCTACCATGCCCTCAAAGAAAGGGTTTCAGCCATTTTTAACATTAAGGGTTTGGGGATCTATTAAGCAACATAGAAATGTAGAACAAGTCTAGAATCCCTGTACATGTCTTTAAAATAAATTCTCGTGTACAACTAAAAATAGATTGACTGCCTTGAAAGCATGGTGCTGGGTGAAATAAGTCAGTCACAAAAGGAAAAATATTGCATGGTCCCATTTATAGGAAATATTTAGAAGAGGCCATTGCCCAGACAGCAATGTTTATTGGTGGTTTCCAGGGGCAGATGAAAGAGAGAAAGGAAGGAAGGCACCAGGCTGAGAGCCTTCTGAGCTTCTGTTGATGATGAGAACTATTCAAGGATGGTGATGGTTGAAGTCCACTCAACATTGGACTGTTAACTACAAGCTCATTGGTTAAGTCCACCAGCTTCTCCACAGGAGAAAGCTGAGGCCATCTGCTCCCATAAAGATTTTTCACTCAAAAAATTCACTGCCATTGAGACGATTCTGACTCCTACTGACCCTATAGGACAAGGTCGAACTGCCCCAGTGGGTTACCAAAGCTATAAACCTTTACAGGAGCAGAAAGCCTCATCTTGCTCCTGCAGAGCAACTGGCAGTTTCAAACTTCTGACCTTGTGAACTTGTAACTCACTACATCACCAGTGCTCCAGCCTCCAAAGACCTAGATAGCATCTCTATGAGTTGGAATTGATTCAATGGCAGTCGGTTGGGTTGGGTTGAGTTGGGTTGGGTTGGGTAGGGTGCATGAGAAAGGGGGCTCTGGTGGCACAGTTGGTTACACATTGGGTTGCTGACCACAAGATCAGCAATTCAAACTCACCAGCCACTCTGCAGGAGAAAGATGAGGCTTTCTGCTCCCGTTGTGATTTATAGCCTTGGAAACCCTAGGGTTTTACGCTACCGTACAAGGTTGCAATGAGTTGGAATTGACTCGATTCCCATGGAGTTTTGGTTTTGATACATGTGGCAGTTGTTGAAATGGCATCTTTGATCATAATAAAGGAAGAATTAAAGATATATTGGTTAAATGTTTGAGAGACAGCCCCCAGTCTTGAGTACAAAAAGCCCCGAAACACCTTAGGGTTATCACTTAACAGCCAGGTTGGGTGCAAACAGTCCACCTTCCGTCCCACCAGGCTTCTTCTATGACTACCTTTATTCACCAAATGGGCCAAAGAGCTGGGCAGGACAGTTGGATCCAGGTGAGATCACAAAAGATGGCCCTATTCGGAATACAAATAATGGATTAGGTCAACTTTGAGTCTCTCAGTGTTCCCAGTCCTTCCTGGAGTCTTCCATGAAAATGCAGTCATCGTGCCTTCCGCAGCTAGAAACAGGGGAGGGAAGAAAGAAAGCAAGCCTGGAGTGTAACAAACATCAGGCCCACTTCCCTCCTCTCCTCCCTACACCCCAGTCACTCGGCTGGGATCCTAGGTCAGATGGTGGCCTGGAGACCCCATGGGAGAGGATATGGATCCCTCTGTAATCCTCTGGCCTCTGATCCTCTTCCCCAGAGGGGGTAAAGAAAAGTTAATCTGACCCTAGGAACTGGGAAAGAGGCTCGAGAAGGGAGAAACTGGGGGCTCTGCCTGGGAGGGGGCCACTGATTGGAACCCAGGGTGGGGGAGTGTTGATAAGATCCAGCCTCCCGTCAACAGCTGGCTGACACCAGATGGTCACCATGCACCTAGATATGGCCTCCCTGTATGCCAGATCTGCCAACTGCTCTATGTCCAGTTGGATCCTGAGGTCCCGTCTTGATCTGTCCCTGTGCCATGTCCCACCATCCAACGTGGAAGAAGAAAGGTGAGTAGGGCCAGTCACTGGAAGCTGACCCAGTGTGACCCCAGAGTGTGGAAGTTAGCCCTCTGCAAGGGAGGGAGTAGCCGTGGCCACAGACCCCTCCCCCTGGCGTTTCATCTCTGAAACCCCTTCAACTTGGCACCTGGTTCATATCTGCTGAACTAGCCAACCCTAACTCACTTCTATCAAGTCGATTCTTACTCATCGGACAGAGTAGAACTGCCCCTGCGGGTTTCTGAGACTAAACCCTTATTGTGAGTAGAAAGCCTCATCTTTCTTCCAAGGAATGACTGGTGGTTTCAAACTGCTGACCTTGTGACTAGCAGCCCAACGTTTAACCCAGTATGCCACCAGCACGTTTCTGTTCACTAAAGCAACAGAAATTCACTCCGGAGATGATGGGTCTCACCCCAGGGCTCACTACTGCACTCACAAGGCCACCTTTCTGCTCACGTGCACCCTACCCTGAGCCATTTGGCAAACCAGCAGTTAAGGCAGGAGGCTGCTTCTGCCCTGGAGACGCCGAGGGAGATTCCTTGGGGACTTCTGTCTCTCCTGGGTGATTTCTTCAGGGGACTGTCATGAGGCTGAGATGAACGACTCCTGGCAGGACTGTGTCCAAACCTGCGGTGGAGCTCTTTCAGCAGAGCCCAGACTGCTGGAGGCCCAGGGAGTCAGCGACTCTGTAGTTCTCACCCCACACATCATCCTCTCCCTGCCAAGTTTGTCCCTGGCCCCACAAGGT
>NW_022111316.1:5147348-5157068 GCF_000313985.2 Echinops telfairi | reverse complement strand
GGGGGGGTGGTTAATTAGATCTGGCTTTGAGTTTGGAATGAAGGGAGAAGAGCTGAACTCATCAGCTGCCCACCCCACCCCCACCCCCACCCCCATCTGGCCAGAAGCTCTGAGCCTGGACATCAAAGTGGAGAGATGCGGACTTCTCACCTCCTCCCTCTGGCTCTCTGCTCTGGCCTCCTGACTTCACAGGTCTGCTTTGAACTCCACAGCTTCTGGCCTCACCCAGGTAACCAGGCCCTTCTCCCTCCTTCCCCAGAGGTGGTCACAGCTGTGTCCCTAACAGCTGCTGGTGGTGCTGAGGGAAAGGGGAGGGACATGGGCAGAAGGAAGCTAGGCTGCCCAGTCTCAGGATTGGAATTTCTCTCTCCCCTTTCTCCAGATGCGTAGCCCTCTCCCTTCCCAGCCCTGTACACACACACACACACACACACACACACACACACACACACACACACACTGCCCTACTTTGCAGCTGATCTGACCAAAACAAATGGCCAGCTGCATGCTGACTACTAAAGCAGACAGCACCGCCCCCAGCCAGCAAGCTCTGATCCCCCAGCCATTTGGCACCACTGCAAGCTCCCAAGCAATGGAGCCCTAAACTCTGGGGACTATGAACATAGGCCCCCAGGCCCCAGAGCCAGGAATCTTTGTTCCCACCCCTTCTTGGCTAATAATCCAATCACTCAGCAAATACTTGTTATTGAGTACAATGTACCAGACACCCAGGAGTCCTGGTGAAGCTGTAGGCTACACATTAGGCTGCTCATCACAGGGTCAGAGGTTCAAACCCACCAGCAGCTCTGAAGAAGTAAAAAGATCCCGCTGATGCACAACCTGGTCACCAAGAATCTTGGTGGGACCTCTAAAATGTTGTACATAAGCCAGACAAGAACAACTGAGACACGAGACTGAAACAATAAAAAGAGTTTATTAACAAAACCTGCTCAGGGACCAGCAACCTGAACCAAAAGAATGAGGCTGTCTAGCCCCATTTGCTTACAGTGTCTAGCCCCATTTGCTTACAGACTTGGGTTTTTATAGGGTGGAATAAAACAATTGAACTGTGCAGTTGTACAAGCAAGCTGAAACAGAAGCAGATCTTGCGTTTGGGTGGTTAAGCACAATTTCCTGGTGCAGGGTGATCTATTGCTAGTTCCAAGAACCAGGGGTTACTTGGGTTTTCTGAGAATGTTAAAAGGCTTGTGGTCGCACCTAGGGTTTGGTACAGAATGTTTGTTTCATACAAAATGGCTTTACTTAGATGAACTATCACACCAGCAGCTCTGAAGAAGTAGAAAGATGAGGTTGTCTGCTCCTGTAAAGATTGACAGTCTTTCAGAAACCCTATACAGCACTGCTTCTCAACCTGCCTGATGCCGCGACCCTTTCATACAGTTCCGCATGTGGTGGTGATCCCCCAACCATAAAATGAGTTTTGCTACTTCATACCTGTAATTTGGCTACTGTCATTAATTGTAATGTAAATATCTGATATGCAGAATGTATTTTCATTGTTATAAATTGAACATAAGTAAACATAATTAAATCATAGTGATTAATAACAAAACTATGTAATTATATGCTGTGAAATATTTATGTCTTTTCCGATGGTCTTAGGCGACCCCTGTGAAAACCGCTGCTCTACAGGATGATCTGAGTCAGGTTGACGCGGTGGCAGTGGGTATGTGCCAGTCTGGTGCAGGCATTGGGCACACCGTGTGCACAGTTCAAACCACGCCCCACTCTCCCACAGTAACACTCTAGATGTGGCGGGGAGAGGAGAGCAGGCGCACGAAATAAATACAGTGAGCTCAGTGGTAAAGTCTTCAGAGAACGCTAGACTGGGAGAATAAATGGAAAGAGGGTTTGGAACTGAAACTTAAATAGCCAGCTTGCTGTGTGTGACCCAGGTCAAGACTTTTTCCCTTTCTGAGCCTCAGTTAGCCCATCTGTACGTGAGACTGTTGAGGTAATAGAATTAAACCTACTTCCATCGAACCAATTCTGACGGATAGAGACCCTTTAGGACAGAGTAAAACTGCCCCCTCTGGTTTCTGAGGATGTAATTCTTTACAAGAGCAGGAAGCCTCACCTTCCTCCTTCAGAGTACTGGTGGATTTGAACATTTGACCTGGCAGCTAGCAGCCTGATGGGAAACCCACTATATCTCCAACCAAGTCTAATCGTAGCAGTAGAGAAGTGGGGTTTTCGCTCAAGAGGCCAACCCTGCCTGCCCACCACCCACCACCCCCAAAAAGGGGGGGGGGAACCTCTGTCATCAAGTCCATAGGGTTCCCAACTCTGACTCTTTGGAAACAGGCAGCCTCATCTCTCTCCCTCAGAACTACTGCTGGGTTTGAACCACTGACCTTGTGGTTAGTGGCGCACCATTTAAATGCCACCAGGACTCCCAAAGAGGCCAAAACAGGGAGGTAAACAAAGTCTCAATGGTTAGACAGGGTCCACTCTCCACCACAACCTCAGGTTACAGGTTAGTCCTCAAGCAATGTGGGTGTGAAAACCTTTCTTGCTTTATTGCCCACCCACCACCCCTTCTCTCCTGATCAGCCAGACCCCTAGTATTCAGCACAGTACTCTACACAGCAGCCAACAAAAACAAACCAGTTGTCATAGAGGCAGTTCGGGCCCTGGAGCCCTCACGTGCTGCAGTGTCAAACTGCTCCTTTGGAAATGGTAGTTACGCCACCAACAGCAACACCCCACCACCTTAATAAGATAGCCCCCCAAAACACCAAAACCAAACTCACTGCCATTGAGTCAATTCCAACTCGTAGTGACCCTATAGGACAGAACAGAGCTGCCCCTGTGGGTTTCTGAGACTGTCACTCTTTATAAGAGTAGAGAGCCTCATCTTCCTCCCAAAGAGCAGCTGCTGGTTTCAAACTGCTGACCTTAGCAACCCAACACGACCCCCTACACCGCAGGCCCTCTAAATGCCAAGTACCAGCACCTCGAACCTGGATTGTTTTTTCCCCAGGAACATTTTTAATCTGTGTAGATATGGCTGAAACATTTGAGGGGATTAAATTCCCATTGACCGAGAGATTTGAAGCAAGCGCGGAAAGCTTCTTGCTCAGAGTGGTTCTTGAGGAAGGACTTGCAATTGTGCAAATGTCTTCGCGGAGCAGAGGAAGAGACATCTTTCTGAAGGAGCCCCTGAAGCCCACCCTCTCAGCACCTCTTCTTCATCCTGAAGTGAAGGCGCTGAGTAACTTAGATTCTCGTCCACATTTCTTACATACCAGGGTAGCTGAGCGATCCGCTGGCTGGATTTTCCATCTGTGCAAATTTACTGTCTAGATTTTTTTCCACGTCCTTCATTCTTCCATTTTCCATTTAAGACAATAATTTTTAAAAAAAGCTTTAAAGAAACGCATGGAGCTGCAATTCAAATACATTGTGAATGGCACATGCAAACTCATAAATTTGTGCGGGGAAAGGTTTTAACATGGGCATTACAGTGCTGTGTAGTGTGGGAGAGCAGTCCGGAATCATCCTTCGTGATGCAAGTGATGTCTGAGAGGCTGAAAAGACCTCGTCGATTCGTGGGAATGTTCATCGCAGCTATAATTGGACTTACAGCAATTGCCACCACTGCTGCTGTCGCTGGGAGTGCTCCACAAGAGTTCATCAAAACAGAACATTCCATGCAGAAGTGGCAAGTGAGCTCACATCAGCTCTGGGCCACTCAGGCAAAGGTGGACGATGAACTGGGGAGAAAAGTAGCGGAGCTGCAGCAGATTATCCAATGGTTGGGAGATCAAATTATGGACTTGCAACATCAATTAATGTTAAAATGTGATTGGAATGTAACTGATTTTTGTATAACCCCTTACCCATATAATAAGACATTGCATAATTGGAATTTGATCAGGAAACATTTGCAAGGGTTTAAGGGAAACATTTCATTAGATGTTGATCAGCTTAAGAAGGATATTTTCTATACATTCAAAGACAAGCTTGAGGCATCTCCTGGCTCTGATATGATTAAGCAATTGGTGAATGGCATGGAAGGGTTGGACCTGCAAGCTTGGGCTCAAAGCATTTCACATAGCTTAAGTCCTAGTCTGATTATGTTCATTCATCATATTTTTGATGCTTGCAATCTCATGTCGCTTCTATAGGAAGCTAAGAGATATGAAAAGAGACCATGTTGCCTCTGTAACACTATTAAATCTTAAACATAATTCAGAAAAGGGAAATGTGGGATACTAACACTAAGGTAAATAGAGCTGGGACTTAATCCCTGACATGTACTGAGGGAATCTGGAAAGCCAGTGTTCCACGGTAGGAAAGCCGCCACTCTGGTAGTTGGAGATATAGTCCAAGAACATTTTCCTGCGGTAATCTATCTTTTCCACAGTTTCTCCCCCCCTAAAGCTGTGCTACCTTAAAGTGAGCACATGGTTGATTCATTCTCCCTATAGAAGCAGACATTCCTATTTGTTCCTTGTCTTCCAGCTGCAGCATCCAGCCCCTCTCATACCTTCCTCCAATAGAAGATGGGCTTAGGGGGACTTTATCTTCCATGCCTGGATTCAAAACATTTACCATAAGCCTGAGCTTTGGGCCATATTAATTGGATCATGAAGTTTTGCCTGGACAGCTTTCAATATATAGAAAATAACCATGTAGCCACTGTGGCTCTTTTGAATTTTATAAAACAAAAGGGGGAATTATGGGAAACAGAAGGATTTCTCCCAAGTTGTCGCCCCCAAATATATGCCAAACTTAGCTGCTGTTGATACTTACCAGTTGATACTTGCTCTTGAGTTGCCATGGGTTGGGGACTGTGAATGACTATACACTTGGAGGTCATCAGGGGTCATTCTCCCTAGGAGCTATCAGCCATCTAGAGCAAGCAGACACCACTGTTTATCCCACAAGGAGGGGGCTCTCCTGCTCTCATGGCCGGGCTCCCCCCATGAGGACCACCAAGCGGGGCTGAGATGAGCATGCTACCATGAATTGTGTCTGACTCCATTATTCCAATCTCTCCTCTACCTCTCATGCTCTCTTTGACTTTACTATAATCTTTACTTATTATCGCTGTACAATTGCACCTACCAGACCTCTGATGATTTGTTGGGGGCTCTCCTCGCCCCACACGCAATCCCATGCGACTACCACCCTCCTCCAATCCTAGGACGTTGCCATGACTCCCACAAAAACCTTGTACCCATTGAACTAAACCGAGAAGCAAACCCATTGCCATCGAGTTGATGCCAACTCAGTGCTGCCGGGGGTGGCCCAGTAGGACTTCTCCATAGGGTGTTCTTGACCTTGCCCTTTACAGAAGCCAATCATCGGAATTTTCATCCAAGAAGAGACCTGGTGGGTTCAAATCTACCACCCAGGGATGGACGTATCCATTAAAAGCTCTTCCCCACCTGCCTTCCCCAACCCATGGCAACTCAAGAGCAAGTATCAACTGGTAACTTCAGTTACTTCATACTGCCCAGAGGGCCTCTGAGGAATAAGAAATGAGAAGCTAGATGAATCATGATTTCATAAACGGGGTCCATTAGATAAACAGTCCTTCCAAAGAGAGAATTCACAGGGGACTGCAGGGTAGACACAGGAGCAACGAAGTGGCCTTTGATGGTGAAAAAGTTGTGGCTTCTAATCTATTCCACACACTTGACTTTTACTGATGAGGAAAGCTAGGCTTGGGGAGGAAGAAGGATTTGATCCAGGTGTCTTGACTAGAGGCAAGCGCTGTCCCCTGTGCCACCCCCATCACCCCACCCATCCCTCAGGATCGCCTCCAGAGGAAGTCTTTCTCCGTGGAGCAGCCCTTTGTTTGCAGGAGGCAGCAAGGACAGGAAACAGCAGAGGCAGGAAGGAGGTCAGGAAGAGGCAGACAAGATCCTGGTCGGGCTCACACCCAACTCCTACCAGCCTTCAGGAGAGCAGTGCGGGCGATTCCAAAAATATTTACAGTGAGTCTAAATTAATGAGGTACTGTATCAGCCATGACAATGGGAGGATGTAAGGCCAGGCCCGCTGAGGGAGAAGACCAACACAATCAGCCATGTGTCTGCCCGGGGCTGATTGGGACAGGGACAGGCGAAGGGAGGAAACCAGGCACTCTATCCCCACTCCCCCAACCACACCACCACACCAGCCCCCCGCAGGCACTGGAGACCCACAGTGCCCATCCAGACCCTCCCTGATGAAGGGCAGACATCCCTGACTCTCAGAGTTGCAGAGAGCATGGTCAAGGTGCCTCCTGCACCCGATCCAGTGCGGGACCTCTTCTACTGCCTGCAGATCTGGAGGTCATCCACTCAAAACTCAACTTCGCCGCCGTCTAGTCCACTCTGCCTCACAGCAGCCCCATAGGACAGAGAAGACCTGTGGGTTTCGGAAGCTGTAGATCTTTATGGGAACCAAAAGCTCCCATGGAATGATTGGCGGACCAATTTGTGATCCACTACTTGCCACCAGGGCTCCTTGCAAATGCCACTGTTTAGCGGGCATTTCCCCTGTCCCTGGAAGCCTGTCCCCATGCTAACTTGGGGCACCACTGTTCATCCAAAAGTTCTACTTGCAGGAGAGCAGAGTACCAAGTGGGAAGACGAGACTGGTTAAGGTTGACTAAATAGAATGAGTGAGAGAAATAGAATCCTTCTGAGGAGAGGCTTCGTGTGGACAGGAGAGGCATCAATGTTGAAGTTGTTGACCAGGGCTGGCGCTGACAAGTCACATTGACATGGGCAAGGAGCCCAATTCTCATCCATATGCTGGGATGAAGGACCCATGACACCAGAAACTCCATCCAAGCAGAAAGATACAAGCACAGCACAAAGAAGTGAAAGAATGTGAGATGTCCTGGGGCTAAAACGAGATAAAGGTTTAAATAGCCTGCCACCATTTTGTTACGGAGGAGGAGCCATTGAAGAGCTAGTTCTGCACTACCCCATATACTAGCCATGTTCCACCTGTGACCACATGTGGCCAGTATGAATAGAAACCTGCTGAAGGTGCATCATATCAGTCTCTACCTGGCCAAAGCAAATAAAAGTGAAGAAAATCAAAGACACAGAGAATCAATTGGTGCAAGAGACTACAGAAGCATAAGAATCTCAATGTCCACGACTCCGAGACCAGAAAAACTAGATGGTGCCCAGCTACCACTGTTGACCGCTCTAAAGGGATCACAATAGAGGGTCCTGGAACGGAGAAGGAGGAAAGCCCAGATAACAAAGTCAGACCTGCTGGTGTGGCAGAGATGGAGGGAACCCCTGAGACTGAGACTGTGGCCCCTTGGTCACTCTTCAGGCCTGAAACAAAACTCATCTCCATCATTCCGCTTTCAACCAAGCAATAGACCAGCCTATAGAGTGGAATAACACCAGCGAGGTACAAAGCCTTAGAATAATCAATCATATGAAACCACAAGAACAGCACTTGCCCAGGGATAAAACTCAAAAGGCAGGAATTTGGCTGAGTGGGGAGGGCGATGAAGTATAAAAGAGATCATAAAATACTTCAACAAGATTTTGTATATTATTAGTATATTATTATATTTGCATATTATTAGTATAGATTGCCAAATCATTATTCTTTGTATATTTATCTATTATTATTTTGTACATTATCAGGTTAGGCCCGATCTGGTTTGCAACATTTTTCTGCTTGGTGTTTGTTTATATTGGGCTTGATCTCAGGTGTGTTATGTCCTTGGGGGTGACCTTCTTGAATTTTTTGTGATATGTTTTTCTATGTTTCAGTATATTAAACCCAGGATTGGTGAACCTATAAGGACATCAAATAGAATAAGGGTTTCAGGGGTACATTTGGGGAGAGGGGGCGAAAAAGGGGAGCTAATGTCAAGGAGTTCAGGAAGGAAAAGAAAGTTTTGAAATGGATTGTGGTATCAATTGTACAAGACTGCCTGATGTGATTGACCTATGGTATGATATGACCTCTGTATTAACTCCTAATAAAATGGTTTTGGAAAGTTTTAAAAAATAGGTGGTATTGGTTACCACCTGTAATAATACACAAATAAACAAATAATAATGATATACCAATCTATACTAATAATATAAAAACAATAATATACTAATAATATACAAAATCTTGTTGAAGTATTTTATGATCCCTTTTTATACCGGCATCCCCCCCCCTTGGCTATGTGAAAAGGATAACATTTTGAGTGCATGAATTGAATATGCTTTTGTTGTTGTTAGGTGCCATTGAGTCGGTTCCAACTCAGCCACGCTATGCACAACCATAGGAAACTCCGTCTGGTCCTGAGCCATCCTCTCCTCTCCATTGTTGTTATGTTTGAGCCCATTGTCAGAGGCACTGTATCAAGCCACCTCCTCGAGGGTCTTCCTCATTTTTGCTGCCCCCCCCCTTTACGAAGCATGATGTCCTTCTCCAGGTACTAGCCCTTGCTGATAACATACCCTTACTTTGGACACATACTTAGATAGGGATGGAGTGTACGGAGTCCATAGACTGTAAGGTAGAGGTCTACAGTCCCTATGGGTTGACATCGATTCAACGCCAGTGAGAGCTTTAGCTACTTTTTTGAGGTCGTACATATGGTTAAGTTCTGGGCCACTCACCAAATGTTCGAACCCATCCAGAGACCCATCAGAAGAGAGGAATGACCACCTATCTCCCAGAAGTCACAGCCATGAGAGCCCTTTGGAGCCCATTGTGAAACACGTGGGTCCTCATGAGTCAGAATCAACGCCAAGGGGGCTGATTGGGCTTTGGAGGGTTAAGAAAACCATTAAAATTCATTACCGTCGGTTCCTTTTTGAACGTGGCTACTAGAAAAATTAACTGAGCCGATGTGGCTTGCATCGCATTCCTATTGGACAGCATAGAACCAAAGGATCTGATCTAAACTGTGCACACCCATTGCAGAGGGAGCTTGTTAGGAAACAGATGCAGAACCAGGTGATTCAGATTTCAATCTTTCAACTCCCGCTGGTTTATCACACGGTAGAAGTGGAGGGAGATGTGACTCTTTTCTAAGCCAAAGCCTGGCTGGCTGTGGGGCCTGCAGCATAGGGCTCATGCCCTCAAGCAACCTCTGAGGCCTTGCTCTTTTCTCCTTCTTGAATGACACTTTCCATCTCAGTTTCTTGACATGTGAAATGTGCTCTCAGGAGCATCACAAGCAGTGAGAGGTAGAGTATCACCACCTAGTGGGAAAGGTATCGGCATTGCATCAGCACATTTATATGTGTTCTCATACAAATATCATAAGACTAATTTCACTAAGCACGTTGTTGCTGTTGGTGTTAGGTACCATCGAGTTGGTGCCAACCCAGAGTGACCCTGTGCACAACAGAATGAAACGCTACACAGTCCTGCGCCATCCTCGCAATTATTCTTCTGCCTGAATCCATCCATGTTGTCAATCCATCTTGTTGAAGGCCTTCCTCTGTTTCAATGCACCTCTACTTAACCGAGCTTGATGCCCTTCTCCAGGGACTGGTCTCTCCCGGTAACACGTCCAAAGGATGTAAGATGAAGTCTCACCATCCTGGCTCTAAAGAGCCCTCTGGCCGTACGTCTTCCAAGTACAACGTCCTCCGATTCCATCCATGTCATGAGGTGTTTCATATACTACTTGAGTTAGTTAATTGTGCCAGCCTGGCCGATAACCACATGTGGGGCTAATTGAAAGGCGGAGGGATAAATGGGTGGTGAGCCTCGCCTTTC
>NW_022111316.1:5141375-5147021 GCF_000313985.2 Echinops telfairi | reverse complement strand
ACTTGTGGGCTTGGGCAGCATTGGGTTGGGATGTTTTCATGATGCACGTTTTCTTTACATAAAACTCTCTCTTATACATGAGTTGCTGTGGATTTGTTTCTCCAAAGTACCTAGACTAATACACTACTCGATCACAAAAGGACAAATATATGAGTCCACTAGGCCAAAAACAAATCAAGCAAATCTTTTCCCACTAAGACTTGGATGGTGACAAAGATAGCACAGGGAGGGGGAACGGGAAACGCATAGGCTCCAAACTCAAACGAAACTCACTGTCACCAAGTCAATGCTGACTCATGGCAACCTTAGAGGCCAGGGTAAAACTTCCTCTGTGTTTTTTCCAGGACTGTAACGCTTTATGGGAGTAAAACGCCCCCGTTGTTGGTGGTTTTGAACAGCTGGCCTTGCAGTTAGCAGCCCAATGCGTAATCCACTACACCACCAGGGCCCCTCATAGGCTAGAGCCATGGTTCTCAACCTTCCTAATGCCGTGACCTTTCATACAGAACTCATGTTGTGGTGACCCCCAACCATAAAAGTATTTTCATTGCTACGTCATAACTAATTTTGCTACTGTTATGATTCGTCATGTAGATATCTGATATGCAGGCTGTATTTTCACTGTTACAAACTGAACATAATTAAAACATCATGATTAATCACAAAAACAATCTGTGAAATATTTCTTTCTAATTATAAATAAGTGAAATTTTGTCTCGAAGCATAGTGTAGCATGGGTAACAGTCTTCACTCTGGGTACTCATATGTGGGCGTATCTGCATGTGGGCGGTCCCACCTGGAGACAGATATAGGAGCAGTGTCTCAGTTCCTAAGGCCATCGGAAAAATGCATTTCCCGATGGTCTTAGGCAACCCCTGTGAAAGGGTCATTCGACCCCCAAAGGGGTCATGAACCACAGGTTGAGAACTGCAGGGCTAGAGGATAGATAAGTGTAACTTGGAGGAAGGGGAAGATAATACCCCATGAGAGTGAAATGGGCAAAAACATGACGGAAACAAGGCAAGCTATTGGAAAGCTTGATAAGTTATTGAATACAGAAAGGATGATCAGCTCTGTAAACCCTCCCCTAATTCACAATAAGAAGTCTGTGTGTTTTTTAATGCCATAAGATAATTTACATGATGCTGCCCCTTTACCCATTAGAAAACAGGTTTGACCGATCGCAATGATCGGCATATAATCCCCACCCCCAACCCGAGGGTGATGAACAACAGAAACACGTGTGAAGGGAGACAGTGGATGGTGTAAGATATGAAAATGATGATAATAATTTATCAATGGTTCATGAGGGTGTGAGGGTGGGGGAGAGAGGGGAGGAGGGGAGCTGATACCAAGGGCTCAAGTAGAAAGAAACTATTTTGAAAATGATGGCAACATATGCACAAATGTGCTAGACACAATTGAAGTATGGATTGTTGTAATAGCCCCCAATAAAATAACTTATAAAAATAAAACTGAGATTTGGAAAGCTGTATCATGGGCTCAGGATCTCTTGGCTTTTGTGTAATGGAAAAGATTCAGATCCTCAGCTCTGCCGCTAGACGCCTGAGAGGGCTCCAGCCAGGGTGGCCTCTCCCAACACAGGGCCTTCCTTCCGCACTTCAATATGGCCTACGGTCACTTCACGGAAGGCGGGCATCCGAGACATCTCCTTGATGAAGCCCCCACTCTCCTGTATGGTTGTGCTGGCCCAATTTGAAACAGGCTGTAGCAGGTGGTAAGGTCAAGTAAAGAAAGGCTGACCTTTCAGGGCTGGTCATGATAATGCTAAAGGGACACAATTGTGACTCTGCCCAATCCATGTCAACGTGGGATCAAGGCCAGAACAACTCCATCATAATAGTAGTAATAATGATGTCACCATGATAAAATAACACCCAGGGCTGGAAAAAGAATGAGCAAAGCCATGTTAGATGAGACGTAACCTGAATGTGTCTTAGAAGCGAGGATGATGGGGCTTTGGCTCGTTTACATCATCAGGAAAGGCTAGGTCATGAGGGTTGGCAATGTAGAGAGAGTCCGTGAGAACCACCAAAACCCTCAGTCAGCTGGGCAAGGCCACAGCCATGGGCTCAAGCATACCAGTGACCATGAAGGTCAGACGGCACAGGGCAGCATTTCATTCTGTTATAAGTAAGGTCGCCCTGAGTCGGCTGACTCTACGGCATCTAACGACAGTAGTCATCCGAATAAACATGGTAATGATCGTGTCCACAGGCCCTGTGCTAATGGAGATTGATAATGAAAGGAGTCGACTCTGGAGGCCAACGAGCTGGTTTCAGATCCTGGTTCTTTGACTGCACTTCTCCAAGCCTCAGTTACAGCCACGTAAAATGGGGCTGATCGTGTAGCGTTGCCAGAATTGTGGGATACCAGACATTAAGACAGAGCCCTTGACGGTGTCATGGGCTATGAGTTGGGTTGCTAACTACAAAGTCAGCAGTTCCAGCCCCAGGTCGATCCTCAAGAGAAAGATGAGGCTGTCTGCTCCCATAAAGATGTGCATCTCAGAGACGCTGGGGAGGGCTTCGGCTCGGTCCTACAGGATCACTGGGAGTTGGGATGGACCCAGGAGCAGTAGGTAAGTTTGCATTATGACTCGGATCCATGTCTGACACAGAGTAAACATTTAGTCAAGGTTACCTACTGTACGGTGATACAATTATATCCTCTAATCTTACAGGAAGCCTATGGGCTAGAGAGAGTCAATGGTCATAAATGGCAATGATAATGTTCACATTGCACAGATACACAAACCGAAGCACAAGGATATGAAGAAGCTCCTCTAAAAACCCAAAACTGTTCGATCTCTCTGGAGCTAGATCTACACCTTGGTCCTTGGCTCCATGCGAGAAAGAATTCACACCAAAGCCTGGTTCGTGATCCAAGTGAGTTTTATGAGAGTTAGAAGAAGTTTCAGGTTTACACAGCACCCGAGGGGCTCCTCACGAACATGCGGCCTGGCTGGAAGCGGCTCAGTGTCCCGCAAAAGTGTCCCAAAGTCCTGCCAAAGCTCTCTGCGCCAAAATTCTCTCTCCTGACTCTGGACTTCTGCCTTTTCAAGGATTCCACGGAGGCGTGGTGGAGGACTCCTGATCCGGCCCCATTGGCTGAATTGAATTCACCTGACCTAGGTGGGCCACTTCAGGTTCACACCCACCCATGCCTACCAGCGGGAAACCTGAGCCTCTGGGCATGTGCAGTGCGCCACTCCTTTGTTCCCGTAGCTTGGCCCTCTGGGCATGCATTAACTGACATTCCCCTGCCCTAAGCTAGTCTACCTAACAAAGCCACTGCCATTGAGTAGATTCCAACTCATAACGACCCTAGACAATGTGCCCAAGGCTGTACACCCTGGCAGGAGCAAGATAGGATTCAAACCTAGAACGATGGGTCCTGGGGTCTACAGTATACAAGGCATGGCCTTGAACAGTTTGAAGCCATATTCTTTGTTTCTTGTTCTTCTTTAGTGAAATCTCCTCCTTAGTTTATGGAGGTGTGAAATGTGCCTGCTCTGCCTGTCCTACAGCTTGAATAGTCAAGGGTCAGATAATCAACTACCTTGTCTGAGCACAGAGAGCTATTTGCCTGTCTGGGCTACAGGTCTGGGCTGATGAGCTAACTACTCATCAACCCCAGGGCTCCACAGGAATCCCACAGCACCTGCTCTTGCCAAGAAGCACAAGGTTGGTGCTACAGGCTAGGGCAGGTAAAGGTGGCGCTAGGTGCTATGGAATCAGGTCTGACAGCAACCCAATGTATTAGAGAAGAAAAGGTTGCCTTGTCCTGTGCCATTCTCACAAGAGTAGGTCTGTTTGAGCCGCTGGTTGTACCCACTGTGTCATCTGTCACGTTGAGGAGATGGGTGGAGAGGTGGAAATCAGCTCTGAATGGAGTCTTGCCAGCCTGAACGCCCAAAGCTGCTCCCAGGGTCTAATCTGAATTCCCGCTCAGCCTCTGGCTGATTGGTGATGCTGCCCTCTGCTGGAGACCAGCTGGTACTCTGCATGGCCTGCCCTTGATTCCCAGGAATTCACAGCACTGACTTCTGCCCTGCCACAGCCACTGAGCCTCCTGCAGTCTGAGACCCCAGAGGGCCTGGCTAGGCCTGGTCTCTCCTTCATCTGACTTCCATTGACATCTGGAATTGTCATTCCAGAATCCTACAGCGTCGGTGCTGGAAGGACCCTTAGCTGAGGGACTTTTAACCCTTAAAGATTGCAGTCATGTGGGCTCCAATTTATAGCAATCCTGTGTGCGTTCGAGCGGAACTGTGTTCCACAGTCTTGTCAATGGCTGGTGTTTCAGCAGATCACCAGGTATTTCTTCAGAGGGACAGCTAGATGGACGTGTGTGGGAAACAGAAAGCTTTCTCCCAAGTCGTCTCACCCAAATATATTAGACTTAGGACACTGTTTACAGCTAATGGTAAATGATGGTCAAGTTACCTCCCTGAAGGCAGTCAGTTGCCAAACTGTCTGGACTAGTAGGGCCTGCTCCCTGCTATTAAAGACAATGGGCTACTTCTCCTTAGAGGCTTACAGTCAAAGATGCCTGTAGGTGGAGTTTACACCCTACTGATAATGGTTTCTATGGAGATCCAGACACCAGATCAAACCGGCTCAGTGACATTCAAAGTTAGACTGCCATCCTGAATCTAGGATCCGCCCATCTTGTCACATGTATACCCCAATCCCTCCTCTTCCTATTGCGTGTATATCCCTAGATTGTCCCCCTCTCATTGCTGTATAACCTATAGTGCAACCCCTTTCTGTGACGTAATTACCTGTAATTAGTGAGCTTGTACTCCCAGAAAAGTTATATAGACCTGGGATAGCAATAAAGAGCTCTCTCTCGGGCTCCCCTCTTGACCTATGGTCGGCTTCCCCTTCCTCTCCTGTCCTCGCTCCCCTGTTCCCTTTTCCCTTGTCCTCCTTCCCCTCCCCCTATCTCCACAAGGACCACCAAGCAGGACTGAGGTGAGCATGCTACCATGAAATGTGTCTAACTCCATTATTTCAATGTCTATCTCTCATGCTCTCGATGACTTTATTGTAATATTTATGTATCTCAACCGTACAATTGTGCCTATCGAACCCGTGATTAGTTGTGGGGGGCCAGCCCTTTCCTCCACAGATGTGCACCTTCAGACTGTCCGTGAATACCTGAACATCATCTGTACTGCCCACCCACCCACCCCGAAGGGCATTTCCCTACGACCAAATCAGTGGCTCAGTGTGAGGTTGAACGGGATTTTCTAGAACCTTCTAGGATCTTCTAGAAGATCCCCAGTTCAGGTTTCCATTGCCTGGAGAAGCAAGCCCTAAGACCCGGGGCACAGTTCCGAGTGCTGAACAACAGATTCTGCCCTGAAATATCTGTAATAGCTCGCTATCATATTATTATGTCACTGAGCTAGGAAATTATGGCCTCATCTTGTCATTTTCACTTTGGGTGGCGCAGGAGTAAAACCAGCCGAGGTTGAATCATCCTAAATATTATTCATAACTCTTCCTCAAGCACGTCACTCAGGAGAGACAACACGTTAAGTGGGGACACGTGTGTGGTTCTTCTATTAAGGAAAATCATGGACTAGAAAGAGGTTAGAACTTAAAAAAAATGACA
>NW_022111316.1:5136474-5140098 GCF_000313985.2 Echinops telfairi | reverse complement strand
TAGGAATTTCTGGGCCACCTTGGGGTATTTTGTCTTTACCCTCCAAGCAACGGGAAGACATTGAAGGGTTTTAATTTAGCCAGGCACGGTAATGTGATCCAATGGTGTATCAGAAAGCCACCCTGGCTGTTGTTTGGGGGATGAATAGGAAGGAGGCAGGAGTGGATGCGGACAGTCTTATTAGGAGCCATTCGTCCCCCTGAGGGTTGATCGGAATGTCGATGAAGGATGCGGTGCTCAAAGTGGAGACACCCTTAGAACTGGATCTGGGATAAGGAAAGGGGAGCTGTCATGATGCCTCTTAGGTTTCTCACTTGCTGGAACTAAATGAATAGGGGCGTCATTCAGGGAAACAGGGTGTGCTCACTGTACTCCAATACCTAATGTTCTTCTCCTCCCTCTGGTGATTGCATCAGAGTCTGCTTGTGCGTCACTTTGGATCTTCCCAGGCTCCCCTAGCTTTTGTCCCAGTCTGTGGGGCTTCCGGTAGATTTAAAGCAAACCCAGACTGCTAGCTCCTCACCTCTGGTCCACACCGTGCCCCGAAGCAGGCCTTCCCTGTTGTTGTTGTTGGGCTCCACTGGACCTGTGTTCACACATGCACAACCTGGAAGGCGAAAAGAGTTGATTGTCCCAGGGAGCAAACTTTTGGCCAATAGGAAACAGAAGCCAGTGGAAATTTCCCTTCCCCATTCTCCTGCAGAGGGCTGGTTCTCTGGGGCAGGTTCTCCAGCTTGGCGCTGTCATCCCGTAGATGGGCCAACTTGATACAAACGCGATTAGCCCACACACAACCTTCCTTATGGCTTTAATCCCTTTGCTACTTCTTTTCCCTGGGATTTTAGTCCCGGACATAAAAAAAAAGAACATGTCAGCCTTCCGCCTCAGACTGCCTTGTAGGAAACTCAGTCTAAGACAATGATCTAATCCTCCAAGTCTCAGCGAGGGACATGGCCGCCCACCTAGAGACTGGATTTCTCAGCCTCCCAGTCAACTAGCTGTGGCCTACGACTAGTCAATGGCAAATATGTGGGGAACTGAGGTATGTGCTTCTATCGAGTCACATTCTTTAAAAGGGACATTTCTGTTAAATGGGTCACAAGGGAAATCAAATCAGATGTCACATTTGAACCTGGCTCTATCGACTGTAATCATCTCTGCAATACTCTGTATGATACCAAAGCTGGTCGCTATATGAAATCCAGGATGCGTGAATCTATAGAGACTGTAACTGGATTAAAGTTTCCTTGGGGGTACGGCAGGGGAAGTGAGGCGGAGGAAAGTGGAGCGCTAGTAACAAGGAGAACAAGAAAGAAGAAAATGTTCTAAAACTGATTGTGGTAATGATTGTACACCTCTTATTGGTACGATTGAGCTCTTGAATTATATGACATCTGGATTGGGTCCTAGTAAAACTTTATTTTTTTTAAAGGACATTTCTTATCTTTCACTTGCTTCCTTTCCCCCTGGGTTGGAACATGGATGTGGAAGTAATACACTAGCATTGAGCGTGAAGATGAAGGTCACTCTCAAATGGATGGAGGAGCAACCAGACCCCTTTGTGCAGGAGAACTGGACCACCACCTATGGATTGTTACCGAGACAGAAATGTCTTTTCAATTCCTGTCTCTTTGGCTCATGTCTTATCATGTACCACAACTAGCACCCACCTATGGGATGATAGAACACAGTCAGGTTTGAAGGAAACTTATGAGTCCGGTTTGGGACATATTGTGTTTGAAGGACCTTTTGAGAAATTCAAATAAAATGACAATTGGTCCATTGAATATGAGCCTGGAACTCAGAGCAAATGTCTTGTTTGGAAATAAATGTTTCTGAATGAGGTTCCTCTCGTCTGTAGCTGCTAATTAAAACCTGGATATGTCTGAGACAGTCTAGGAAGATGGTAGAGAGCGAACAAGAACATATGGGGAAAGGAAAGCTTTTAAGATGGGCTCCATGATCCCCTCTTCCCTCTAAGTACACCCTTGTGCAGCCCCTTCCCCTCAGATGTGAGCTAGACCAACGGGCTTGCTTCTGAAGAACAGAATATTGCAATGTTGATGGGGTAGCCTTTCCAAGATCAGGTTACAAAAAGCCTGGCTTCCATCTTGGTGCCTCTTTCTCAGTCACTCCATCGGAAAGAAATCAGCAGTCATACGAACAGACCGATGTAACAAATAACGAAGGGAAGCCTCGGCCAACAGGTCCATGAAGTCCAACAAGCCATGAAGAAAGTACACCTGCCAACAACCACATCACACAGCTTGGAAGTGGACCTATAGTCCAGTTGAGCCTTTAGATCAGTGCTTCCCAAAGTGGGTGATACCGCCCCCCTAAGGGTGCTGGAACCGCCCAATCCAAGAGGGCTGCAAAAGCAGATACCTGAACTTTATTTTGGATATGAGCCTAAAAGTTTTTTATTGTGGGGAGTGAGAGGGGAAGTCCTGGACACTGAGTCTTTGTGTGTGTGTGTGTGTGTGTGTGTGTGTGTGTGTGTGTGTGTGTGTGTGTAAAAAGGACGACAGGCTAAATAAATTAGAGATCCTATACTTTGGATAATTAAAGTTCTGGTCAACATATTGAGTGCAGCCTTCTGAGAAACTCTTGAGCCAGAAACACCCCAAGCCATACCCAGATTCCTGAGACAGAGAAAATATGATGTAATGAATTTTTGTTGCTCTAAGTCACTAAGTGTTTTTCCCCCAACAGTTTTATTGGCATATAATTTACACAGCATACAATTCAATAGTTTAATCATTCAAACCTTTCAAGGAGAATTGTACAACCACCACCACATTGATTTTAAAGCATTCCCACACCCTCATGGTTAAATCACCTTTAAAATAAGTTGTGCAATCACAATCAGTCCTAGTGCTCCCTCCCCCTCCTGCTTTCATTGTTTAAGGTCCCCTTTCCCTCCCTGACACCCACCTCCCACCACTGCTTTCCCTATATCCCATTGTATCAGTTATTTTCTTTATGCATTCCCTCCTGTGTTTCACAGCTGGGAGACCCAAAATAAAACAATAAAAAACAAAATCATACTAAGGTAAGGATAAAAATCATAATAGTATAAACACAAAAATACAAATAAGGCATAAGAAGGAAAAGATCCCATCAACATTCAAAGAACCAGGGAAGAAATTTCCATCATGGAGCAAGTAAGAGATACTTGCACCCAGACCAAATTCAGGTCGTGACTATAGGGAGGTCAACTGGCCAAGTATGGAGTTTGATCCAGCATAACCAAGATTACAATGATCTCTGCCTGAAAATAGGCTCTTCAAGACACTCTGCAGATGGGTTTGGGACACCCACTGTCCTCCATAGCCTTCTACAAATTGGGTGTACATAATTTTTGCTTTGATACTTTTCTCTTCATCATATTCAAATTTTGTAATTGTTATCTTTGGATCACACAAGCTGGTGTGCTTCTTCCATGTGGATTTAGTTGACTCCTCACTTAGATGGCTACTTGTTTTAATACAAGCCTTTAAGACCCAAGATACTATTCCAATTGATAGCCGGGCACCATCTACTTTCTTCACTACACTTTGATGTAGCACCCTTATCTTCAGGGATCATTTCATAAAGATGAGTATTGAGCAGGGCCATGATGTA
>NW_022111316.1:5134879-5136277 GCF_000313985.2 Echinops telfairi | reverse complement strand
GAGCCTACATCTAAACCTCCAGTATCTTTCTCCTTTGATTACTGGTAGATGGGAGCAAGCCTACAAAGGAAGAAGAGAAGAAGCAGGCAGAAGGGTCAGAAGCAATCCAGGAGAATGCCAAGTCACAGAAGCCAAGAAAATGGACAATTCAATGAATAGTCAACAGTTTGGGGATTCTGTTGACAAGTCCAATAAGATGAGGATTGAAAAGAAAACACTTGATAATTTTGAAACATAGAAGTCACTGGTAGACCTTAGGATGAGCTGCTTTCTCAAGACCGATGGTCCTGGAAAATCCATTGAGCAGGACTGAAGGGAATAGAGAATTGTCACTAGTATTTTGGCAGTGAAGAGAACAAACAGAAATAGAGCAGTCATTGAAACAAGACGTTCTTGTTCTTTAGGTATTTTGTTTTTGTTTTTAAGACGTAAGATTTGACCTTGCTTAAAAGCCAAGGGCCGCTTCCAGAACTGCAGCATCAGAAACTCAAGATCCCTGCTCCTCAGCAAACAACCACGATTGTTGAAAATTGTTTCTTAAACAGTTGTTTAAAGTTGCAGTAAGATATCCAAATGACACACAGCAAATGGAAAACATCTACATTCAACAAAATCTACTCCGCCTTGGTAAAAATAGCACAAGTCCGTGGTACTTGAGCCATGGCCTGTCTTTCTACTGCCTTTATCTTGCACCTTGTTCATAAAGCAGGTGTGTCCATCTGAACAAAGTGGACCATTGTCCCCACCTTCAACTCTGAGGCACAGGTTCAGAGATTTTGTCCAGAGGAAAAGGCAGTAAAGGAGACTACAGAGCCCTGAAGTGCTCCCCAAAGAATTGATGGTTTTTGAAACAGAATGTGGAAGTTCAATCTCAAGAATTTTCTCCCCAAAAAATAGGGATTTTAGTGGTGAGCAATTCAGAGAAAGCTGGTAGTTTTATTCAAGCTACATGCTGAACTACGCCACTTAAGTTTACCAGAGAGAACGGCAGGGGGCGGGGGTGGTAACTAAGAGCAGCTCTTCAAAACAAACCAAGAATTTGCCTTAAAACTATTTCTTTAAAGGAGGACAAATCGAATTGAATTAGATATAAAGCAATATATGCCCTAGGGCATTGTCTAAACTACAGTGCATTTATTGTCTTTGCTGTCTGGTTATCAAGTCAATTCTGGCTCAGAGTGACCCCATGCCCAACAAAATGAAATAATGTCCTATCCTGCACCATTCTCACAATGGTTGTTGTGTTTGAGCTCATTGTCGCAGCCTCTAGGTCAATTCATCTCATCGAGGGCCTTCCTCGTTTTCTTCCCTTCTTTTTTAAAAATCATTTTATTGGGAGCTCTTACAGATATTATACAACCCATAATTCAATTAGATCAAGCATAATTGTACAATTCT